>NC_071992.2:138419166-138722196 GCF_028885655.2 Pongo abelii | reverse complement strand
CACAATAGGAAAGACATGGAATCAACCTAAATGCACATCAATGGTAGAGCGCATAAAGAAAATGTGGCACATATGCACCATGGAATACTACACAGTCATAAAAATGAATGAGATCATATTATTTGTGGCAACATGGATGGAGCTGGAGGCATTATCCTAAGCAAACTAACACTGGAACAGAAAACCAAATACCACATATTCTCACTTGTAAGTGGGAGCTAAATGATGAGAACTCATAGACACAAAGGAGAACAACAGACACTGGGGCCTACTTGAGAGCGGAAAGAGGGAGTAGGGTGAGGATCAAAAAAACTACCTATTTGGTACTATGCTTATTACATAGGTGGCAAAATAATCTGAACACTAAACCCCTGTGACATTCAACTTACCTATACAATGAACCTGCATATATACCACTAAATCTAAAATAAAAGAACAAAAAGAATGTTAATTAAACTAACTTTAGGCTCACCCTGTACCTCACAGAAAAAAATTCCCTATTTACTCTTCTATTTAACATATACCTAGTCATGTTGTCTGGTGTAGCTTACTATAAAATACTGTACAAGTATATTGTGCATGTGCAAAAGATGGCATAAAAATCCCCCTATATAATTCACTCTTAACAATATAAAAGTGTTATGGTGAACAAAATAAATGATATTCTAATTATTGTCTTCCCAGAAAGAAATAGAAATGAAATATCCTGAAAACATCCAGAAAAGATAGAATATTTTTCCTCTTTAATTACATATTCTACTCAGTGTACACTCAGAGGGAATGATTCTCAAAACTGGTAGGGTTTCAGGATATTTTCTGAGATATATTTACTAGTAATCAGACTCACTTGCCCTCAATGATTCTAATCTTTCCTTCATTCTTTCTGTCTCTTTGATTAGAAGGATAGGAATTTCTTCAGATTATTGTACCCTTCAGCCAAGTAGGAGATAGAAGGTCTGCTACCATGAAGACAGTTTACTTTCAGACAGAATGTGGAGGGTTCATCTTGACTAAACCAAAAGGACCTGCGTTGTATCCTTTTCAATTACTTCTGCTCAATAAACTGCTCAATAAACTCCTTCATTCAATAAACATACATTGAGTTTCTATCATGAATTAACTATGTGATAAAGAGCAGGGATGTGCTATCTGTCCCTGTGGTGCTTACAGTAACAGTGGATTTTGTAGAATACACAAACAATGATTATTTGCAGCTATGGGTGATACACTTTCAGAGAGGCATAGAGAAGTTGGGTGTGTCAAAAGAGGAACAAGCATAATGATTATGACTCTGCCAATCATATCAAATGGATAACAGTGGGAAGAACCAGGTATATTGCATCTGAAGGTTAAGTAGGCATCTGCCCTTCAATGTCACTATGTGAAGAAAGCATAAGCTCATTATAAGTGGTCCTAGGGGACAAAACTAATCACAGTGGGGAGAAGTAACAAGGAGGCAGTTTAACAAAGGGAGAAGCCAAGTTGTGCAGGCACAGAGTGGACTGTCCTACTGATTGTGGAACTTCCAGTCTTCAGAAGTGCTCAAACAGTTGCTGCTTAAATTTTTGACAATGCTATAGAAAAGATGCTGAATAAATAAGGAGATTGAGCTAAATAACATCAAAGTTCTTCAAGCTCTTAAGATTTAACATCTATAGATGTTAAGGGCCTGAAGAGCACATCTTAACACCTGTTATGATCTGTGTCAGTTCAGATCTTCTGGGAAATAGACACCAACATAGAGTTAGAAACACCTGTGAAGGATAAAGGGGAGAAGCAGCCAGAGTTGTTGGAGAGAGCCTCTGACTGTGAGGCAGGTCTGACTCCTGTGAGGGGAGAGAGGAAAGGAAGGGAGATTGAGTAGAAAGATTCTCATGCTGCAAGGTGCCTTTGAGAAAGTCTCAGCCAGGCTGATGGCAAGCTCCAGAGAAAAGATCACCTGCTAGAGGAGTCCCACATTGGGTGGGAATGGCTTGGCTATGGTACCCCTGCTGTACTTGGTCACTGGTTGGGAGCAGCTCAATGACAGCATGTCCTCAGCATGAACACCACAGTGGATCAGAAAGCACAGTAGTTAGACACTGTCCACTCACTCCAGTCCTCGTACCAGGTTCTCCCTTGAAGGAGGAGCTGAAGAGCACACTCCTATGACTGTCATGTGATCTCTAGTGCCCAGCAGAGCATCTCACATATGGCAGATATCTAGTAAAGGCTTGGTATGAATGAAGGCATTAATGTATTTGCATTTTAATGTCTTAGCCAAAGAGCTGCTCAGTAGTGAATTTTAATTATTGTATAACGAGTCTCATTATCTGGAGCTGAATGTAGTTAGGCACATTGTGGACCCCAAGGAAGCCTGGCGCTCTGTATTCTACCTTGGGTCCTGAAATGGACAGGGTGAGGAGGAATAGGAGGAGTTGCTCACAGCTAAACTGTCTGACCTACCCTGAATTTCACATATATTAAGAGCAAGGACCAAGAAGGAACAAGCTGTAGGAAGACATCCCAGTCCTGTAAGGAGATGTAGTCCTGGATAGTTTGTTTTCACTCCCAGCTATGTTTCACTCTGCCATTCCATTTCTGGATATATCTAATTAAAAAAAATTGTGTCTCTTTTTTCCCTGGATATTGACTTCTTTGGTCTTGCCTTTGGAACTCCTCCCTTTCCTTCCCCGCTCTGTCCTCCCTGCCCCCCATCCACCCTTTATTTAAAGCTTCAAGTAACTATCTTCCTGATCAAGTCTGAAACTGTCTCCAGTACAGACCTACTTGGCTGGGGTCCAACCATTTTTAATGAGAAGATAGACATATGTCCACTGTTTCTGTGATTAAATGGATGTTTTTATGAAATCCATTGCAAATCAATTTTTAGCCGGATCAAGCTCTGGTAGACTTTGTTTTTTATGTTGACTTTATTCTCCTTTCTTCTCCATCATAAAATGTTGGTTTGATTTCAGGTCTCATGCCTGAGGAGAAGCCAACCCTTGCCCAGCTTTATAGATGAATCTGAGTGATCTTAGGATAATCTTATCTTCCATTTCCAATGATTGGTTCAGGAATACAGGGCTAAGCCAATTATCACATGACATTCCTTGGGTTGCCCGAATACATTCCTTGGGATGCATTTAGAATGGACCCATAACCCCATTCAAGCCAGTGAGTCTTATGAGAAAGGTAGCTGGAATTTTCAAGATGTTTATTTGCTTTTAAAGGAGGCGTTAAAGGAAGAAATGATCTTCCTTTACATGGATGTTGTCAGAATGTGAGGTCTGGAACAGCTGAGGACATTTTATCAGCTTGACAATAAAGACTACACACAGAAGTTGGCAGAGCCTTTGTGTTAAGTTTGCAAAACAAGTCATCTAGCTTTGGGACTTCCAGTTCTGTGAGCTAATGCTTTTGCAGGATGTTTATGCCAGTTTGAATTGGATTTTCTGTTACTTAAAGGTCAAAGACCTTTTCACTTATGTACAGCTTAATATTATTAAATCACAAATAGAAGGCTGTGGTCCCTTGAAGTCCTAGAAAAAAATATGTATATATCCCACTGTCTCTCTCAAGCACACACACACATGCACACACACACACATATGTGCAAACACACACACATGTGCACACACACACATACACACAAGTGTATGTATATATGTATGTATGTATGTCTATCTATCTATCTATCTATCTATCTATCTATCATCTATCTATCATCTACCTGTCTCTCTATCTAGATACATTCTAAGATTGGGAAGAGCGTCAAGGAGAAGCATACAAACTTGGGGCCTAAGGAAATGTAGAAATACCTGAAACTTAGAAGAAGGGACATTTGTTATCTTTAGCACCAACAAGTGATTGGGTAAATGATAATGAATGAATTTCCAGAATTCTATCACTATATGTTTAATAAGTCATAAAAAATGGCAGAAAAAGTATTTTCATTGAAAAACCATCTTCTTTGTTCTGGTGAGGAGCTATCTTTTTTTTTTTTTTTTTTGAGGAGTAATCCTTTTATTTATTTATTTATTTTATTTTATTTTATTTTTATTATTATTATACTTTAACTTTTAGGGTACATGTGCACAACGTGCAGGTTAGTTACATATGTATACGTGTGCCATGCTGGTGTGCTGCACCCATTAACTCGTCTTTTAGCATTAGGTATATCTCCTAATGCTATCCCTCCCCCCTCCCCCCACCCCACAGCAGTCCCCAGAGTGAGATGTTCCCCTTCCTGTGTCCATGTGTTCTCATTGTTCAATTCCCATCTACGAGTGAGAACATGCGGTGTTTGGTTTTTTGTCCTTGCGATAGTTTACTGAAAATGATGATTTCCAATTTCATCCATGTCTCTACAAAGGACATGAACTCATCATTTTTTATGGCTGCTTAGTATTCCATGGTGTATATGTGCCACATTTTCTTAATCAAGTCTATCATTGTTAGACATTTGGGTTGGTTCCAAGTCTTTGCTATTGTGAATAGTGCCGCAATAAACATATGCTTGCATGCGTCTTTATAGCAGCATGATTTATAGTCCTTTGGGTATATACCCAGTAATGGGATGGCTGGGTCAAATGGTATTTCTAGTTCTAGATCCCTGAGGAATCGCCACACTGAATTCCACAATTGTTGAACTAGTTTACAGTCCCACCAACAGTGTAAAAGTGTTTCTATTTCTCCACATCCTCCCTAGCACCTGTTGTTTCCTGACTTTTTAATGATCACCATTCTAACTGGTGTGAGATGGTATCTCATTGTGGTTTTGATTTGCATTTCTCTGATGGCCGGTGATGATGAGCATTTTTTCATGTGTTTTTTGGCTGCATAAATGTCTTCTTTTGAGAAGTGTCTGTTCATATCCTTCGCCCACTTTTTGATGGGGTTGTTTGTTTTTTTCTTGTAAATTTGTTGGAGTTCATTGTAGATTCTGGATATTAGCCCTTTGTCAGATGAGTAGGTTGTGAACATTTTCTCCCATTTTGTAGGTTGCCTGTTCACTCTGATGGTAGTTTCTTTTGCTGTGCAGAAGCTCTTTAGTTTAATGACATCCCATTTGTCAATTTTGGCTTTTGTTGCCACTGCTTTTGGTGTTTTAGACATGAAGTCCTTGCCCATGCCTATGTCCTGAATGGTATTGCCTAGGTTTTCTTCTAGGGTTTTTATGGTTTTAGGTCTAACATGTAAGTCTTTAATCTATCTTGAATTAATTTTTGTATAAGGTGTAAGGAAGGGATCCAGTTTCAGCTTTCTACACATGGCTAGCCAGTTTTCCCAGCACCATTTATTAAATAGGGAATCCTTTCCCCATTGCTTGTTTTTCTCAGGTTTGTCAAAGGTCAGATAGTTGTAGATATGTGGCATTATTTCTGAGGGCTCTGTTCTGTTCCATTGATCTATATCTCTGTTTTGGTACCAGTACCATGCTGTTTTGGTGGAAAATCTAGAAGAAATGGATAAATTCCTCGACACATACACTCTCCCAAGACTAAACCAGGAAGAAGTTGAATCTCTGAATAGACCAATAACAGGATCTGAAATTGTGGCAATAATCAATAGCTTACCAACCAAAAAGAGTCCAGGACCAGATGGATTCACAGCCAAATTCTACCAGAGGTACAAGGAGGAACTGGTACCATTCCTTCTGAAACTATTCCAATCAATAGAAAAAGAGGGAATCCTCCCTAACTCGTTTCATGAGGCCAGCATCATCCTGATACCAAAGCTGGGCAGAGACACAACCAAAAAAGAGAATTTTAGACCAATATCCTTGATGAACATTGATGCAAAAATCCTCAGTAAAATACTGGCAAACCGAATCCAGCAGCACATCAAAAAACTTACCCACCATGATCAAGTGGGCTTCATCCCTGGGATGCAAGGCTGGTTCAATATACACAAATCGATAAATGTAATCCAGCATATAAACAGAACCAAAGACAAAAACCACATGATTATCTCAATAGATGCAGAAAAGGCCTTTGACAAAATTCAACAACCCTTCATGCTAAAAACTCTCAATAAATTAGGTATTGATGGGACGTATCTCAAAATAATAAGAGCTATCTATGACAAACCCACAGCCAATATCATACTGAATGGGCAAAAACTGGAAGCATTCCCTTTGAAAACTGGCACAAGACAGGGATGCCCTCTCTCACCACTCCTATTCAACATAGTGTTGGAAGTTCTGGCCAGGGCAATTAGGCAGGACAAGGAAATAAAGGGTATTCAATTAGGAAAAGAGGAAGTCAAATTGTCCCTGTTTGCAGACAACATGATTGTATATCTAGAAAACCCCATTGTCTCAGCCCAAAATCTCCTTAAGCTGATAAGCAACTTCAGCAGTCTCAGGATACAAAATCAATGTACAAAAATCACAAGCATTCTTATACACCATTAACAGACAAGCAGAGAGCCAAATCATGAGTGAACTCCCATTCACAATTGCTTCAAAGAGAATAAAATACCTAGGAATCCAACTTGCAAGGGACGTGAAGGACCTCTTCAAGGAGAACTACAAACCACTGCTCAAGGAAATAAAAGAGGATACAAACAAATGGAAGAACATTCCATGCTCATGGGTAGGAAGAATCAATATCGTGAAAATGGCCATACTGCCCAAGGTAATTTATAGATTCAATGCCATCCCCATCAAGCTACCAATGACTTTCTTCACAGAATTGGAAAAAACTACTTTAAAGTTCATATGGAACCAAAAAAGAGCCCGCATCGCCAAGTCAATCCTAAGCCAAAAGAACAAAGCTGGAGGCATCACGCTACCTGACTTCAAACTGTACTATGAGGAGCTATCTTTTCTACTAGGAAGATCATCTAGTTACAGCTTTGCTTACTTCGTTCTGCTTCCAAGGAAGCCTTTCAATCATTTCAACCCCTACCCTGGCTGTGGCTGACAAGGAAAAAATTGAAAATGGGACAATATCTTGCAGAAAATAATTAGCAAAAGTTAAGAATACCATGGTGCTGTACAGCAGCTGCTGTTGATAAGGCATATAACAGTCAGTGCTGATCATCTAGTGACAGGAAACTGGGCAGAGAGGTGATGGCAAACTCTAATATTAGGTTGGTGCAAAAGCAATTGTGCAATTACTTTGATAGTTCAGCTTTGAAAATGGCACGCCTTCTTCCGTCCCTGTTGTATTGACTCATATAGAGCTGCTCTTTTAAAAACACCAGTGGGGGACTGTGTGGATACAGTCATGTATACATAAAAATTTAAAGGAGAAACTGAATATTCATTTTTTGTTGTGGAAGGGATCCCTAAGAAGCAATTTCCCTATGATAACTCCTGCTTTTATATTGCTGAGGAAAATGGTCAGTGGTCACTCTTTGAAAAACGACTGTGTAAAGGAATCCTCATCTTCTTATTCTGATTGTGCTTTATAGCTTACACAAGTTTAGAGTATCATGTCACAAAGCAATGTATGTAACCAACTTTAGGGAGTGAAATCAACTAGAAGAATTTGGGGAAGAAAACAGAGCTATGAGCAGTAATAGAACTCAGGATAAGCCTAAGTTCCATTGCTGCTCCAATATCCTCCAGTACTAGATTTTTCATCTCTATTTGGCAAAAGAATTGGGAGCTGCAGGTTATTGCTATGGATATCAATTATTATATATATATATATATAATGTAACTGAAAATGTTTTGTAACATTATATATAAAACTAGGAAATTTTAATTATTGCTTGAACATGCAATTACTGAGTACATTTTGAAGAATGACTACATCCAGAGGGTTGCTAGGTGCCAGAGATATAAAACACTACAAGACAAATTTCTACCTTCTATTGCCTAATAATCTGGTTAGGAGTATTACATAATAGCATTTGTAAAATAATGAGTAAGTAAGGGAAGGGGAATAACAGAGCTTGGGGAAACAGATTAAAACAATATAATAAATATGATTTGATTGTAGTGGTTTTAAAAATTCCACAATTAGTTTCTATGCTCTATTTGTTATGCTATAAAATGTGTTTACAATAAAGGAATTTTGTTGTAGATGGTCTACAAATATGGTTGTCATCAATCTCTTCTCTATCTGTGTGTATGTTCTTCTTCTTACCTTAAGAGGTGGGACCTAGTTTCTCCCTTTGAATCTGGGCTTGTTTTTCTTTTTACCTGACAATGTCTTGCTCCAAGCTCAAACTCCTGGGGTCAAATGATCCTCCTGCCTCAGCCTCCAGAGTAGCTAGGACTATAGGTGTGTGTCACTATGCTTGGCTATTTTGTTTAAATTTATTTTTTGTAGGGACAGGGTCTTCCTATGTTGCCCAGGCTTGTCTGGAACTCCTGGACTCAAGCAATCCTCCTACTTTGGCCTCCTAGTGTTGGGCTTACAGGTGTGAGCCACTGTTCCAGGCCTGTGCTGGTTTTAGTGACTTTGTTGAGCAATCAAGTGAGAAGGAATTAATACTTGAATTTCTAAGTCCAAAGTCATAAGCATCCTTGCAGCTTCTGCCTAACTGAGGCCATTCAACTGACAAAACCATGAGAGATAGTCATATATTTTTAAGTTACTAAGTTATGAGACATTTATTATGTATTCATTGTTAGCCACAACAGAAACTATACTGAAAGCAGGATACTGCTGTAACAGAAATCTAAGTCATATGGGCATTAGCTTTGGAACCAGGTGGCTGGAAGAAGCTTGGAGAGCCTTGAGGAACCCATAAGTGAAGGTTTCAAGACAGCAAAGAACTTGTTATTAGAAAATTGAGAAGAAAGGACTGTGTTATGGTGTGGCAGAAAGTGTCACAACACTGTCCTCTAAAGTAACATGGAAAATAGAAACATACCTAATGAACTGGCGAATTTTGTTAAGGTGATTTTCAGGCAGACTATTCAAGGCATTGCTGGTTGCTTTCAGGCACATATGATAAGGTAAAGCTAGAGAGAAATGGACTAATAAAAGGAACTGTTTAGTTTTCAAGTAGAATTTAGGGGAAGTGTAAATGAACCATGGCTTTATGGGTTTTAAAATACAACCGCTTCTATTCCCAGCCTTTTCACAGAGTAAAAGGTTCTTAAAATAAGAGAAGACTTGAAAGCAAAGATTAACTTAAGGGCATAGTTGCAAGATCTTTTACTGAGACTTCAGAAAGTTTTAAGGGCATGCCTCAGAGACCCTCTTCAATTAGATACATCATAAAGGACATTGACCCTCAACAACCTAGTTCTCAACCCAGGTCAGAGAGGGTAAAGTTTCAAAGAGATTTGTGGGTATAACTTTTGTCTGTTGAAATAAATTACAGGATTCATAGGAGATCCACGCACTTTGTAAGAGAACCATATTGTTGAAGTTCTATCAGATTGAACTTAAAAGGACAATGACAATTCAAAATGAAAAGAGCTCTCAGGGCTCCAAACTTTTCTTGGATAAGAAAGCTGTAAAACCTATTCAACTGAAAACACAAGGCATTTGTTTAAAAAAAAGAAGGATGACAGAGTAAAAGGTCAAGAATCACAAAGTCCCAGGCAGCAGGACTGCATCATCATCAAAGAAATGGTGATATATGCCTAGCTGGATTTCAGAATTACTATGAAGCAGTGACTTCTATGTGCTTTCAACTCCCCTCCCACCACTGAATTTGAATGAATGTGTTTATTGTATTTATCTTATCACCATTAGATAGATATGTAGGAAATAATTTGTATCTTTAGTTCACAGAGTTTGAGAGGAACTGTATTCAAGTTGCTGAAACCAAGAAGCTACACTCATGAGTCTCACCTAAACTCAAATCTGATTTAAATGACATCATCCTGGACTTTGAGTTGATGAAACCTTGGAGGTCTTGGAGTAAAGTAAGTGTGATTTGCATATGATGGATATGAATTGTAATGGCCAGAGCATGGCTGTGGTAGGTAACGTCTAGAGATGGCCACCATTATTTTTTTTTCTCCTCTATCCGCACATACTACTTCTACTGTACTCTTGAAACTGGGATGAAATTAGCAACTTTGTTAACCAATATAATGCCACAGAAGTGACTTTTGCAACTTCTGAGGTTAGATCTTAAGAAGTCTTGTATCTTCTTTCTGGATCACTTGGAATGCTTGCTACAGGAACCAAGCCACTGTTCTATGAGAAGTGCAAGTCACATGGAGAAACCATGTTTTGGCAAGCTAGTCTGCATCTTCAGGTGAGCTGTCAGCCAATAACCAGCCTTAATTTCCAGTTAAGTGAATGGCTGGATGTCTAACTCAGTTAAGACTTCTGATTATTGCAGCCTCAGGTTACCCCTGACTGCAACTGCACAAGTGGTCCAGATGAGATCACTCTCACAACTATGGGAGACAATAATGCTATTTTGTGTTAATCACTAAGTATTAGTTTAATACACAAAACAGATATTAAGATATTTATGTCTCCAGATAATAGACCCCGGAGCTTCCTTATGTCTATTCCCTTTTAAAGTCCTTTTTTTTCCCTAAACTCACAGCTAGAATAATTATGCCAGAGCAAGGCAACTTGGGTAGCAGCATTTGGCTTCTGATGATTCTTTCCTCAGTGGATGCAGGATGCTGTCATCTTAGGAACTTGAAAAAGAAAGCGTACTGTTTCTTGAACTTTAATTAGTCATGCTAATTATAATAAAATTTTTGCTGGAATAAAAAAGGGCTGCATGTCTGAAGTAAGCAAAAAAAAAAAAAAAAAATCCATGTATGCACAGTAGTTGTAGTGATCTGCCCCAGTTAGTTGTAACCATTAAATAACTGCTAGGAAAAATACATGGCCTTGGAAAGTGTTGTTTCCTCGGCAGTAGTGGAGGAGTAGGAACAGATTTGTATAAACACATTTTTGTTACAAGCTAGAGGCAGTTTTAGAGTGTGATGGATAAGAATGACATTAGATAAAGCATATTGTATTGTAGTGGGAATAGCTCATTAACAAGCAGTTAACTTTGTGTGTGTCTACACTCATATTTGTCACGTTCACTGCTGTGTCCTCAGCAACTAAAACAGTAACTGGCACTTTAGAGAGACACAATAATTATACGATGAATTAATAAATTCCATTTGTTTTGTTTAATGAAGTCTTTTGATTTAATATTCAGCTGTACTTAGATCAGTGGGTCTAAAATAACTCAAATTTTCTTTGAAAATAAATACATTTCTTCTGGTGTGAATGTAGTCCTCTTAATGGTCTATATGTGAATTATTGAGTTCAATTTTAAAAATTGACTCTTGTTTTCCTTCAATATGCTTCTAGTACCTGTTCTTTACCTCTTTCATCCCCGAGACTAATGATGAATTTTTGTTTGTTCAGGTAACAGAAACACAGTTTCTTAATATTAATAACAGATTTCCAGTATGTATTATGTGTCAGCCACTGTACTTAGCTTAACTAAGCTCCATGATAACTTTTGATGTGCAGACTATTATTATCCTACTTGTAGAGATGAGAAAAAAAAACTATAGAGGAGTGAGTCTTTGCTTGAGATTATAGTGATTTTGAGAGGTGGCGCCAAAATAAGAGTCCAGAATAAGTGGCAAAACCCAAGGGGCACTTATTTCCTATTGCCTGATTTTTAAAGTTGCTAGGGCCTAACTATGAATCTTTGTATTGGATAACTATTTTGGGGGTTAGGGGAGTGATAATTATTTATGGTTCTGACTGCTCATTTTGTGTTTGGAACAAATTAATAAAAAGATACAAGAGTCACAGAGATAGAGATTTATAAATGTTAGCTCTATAATTGGTAAAACTGAATTGTAGAATGCTCCTTGGATTCACCAAGAAGATGGAGCCTTCCATTGTTACCTCCTTAATTCTAGACATAGAGTTAACCCAGTAGAAGGAGTTGAGTTCTGCAGAGAAGACAAGCAGAAACAGCACCTTAAATTTAGTACAGAAACTCCAATATTGTAATCACAGAAATAAAGTGCTCAGTAGATGAGCCCTAACCCATGAGTTCTTACATTCCAGTGTAAAGTCCAGAACCAAATTCATTAGTTCCATGAATAGGTAGATTTCACAACAGAAGGGAAAAGGCTGCTGAGCTAGACATGTTCATATTTGTCTGCCAGGCTCACCAATCAGGTTTTTAGTTGGCCCTCTTCCCTTGGGTAGGAGAGAGCAAGGTATTATATATGTGAACAGAAGCTTTTTGTCTGTTACATTTTCAGAGGATGAAAACTCCCATTTTAGGGAACCAAGACTGAATTCCATGATTTACATGGATGTTTGGAAGGTGTCTGCAACTTAATCTGTGTTCGTTTCTGAGATGTTGGGCAACTCCTTCTTGGAAGATGTAGTAATGGTCTCTTTGAAAAGAAAATAATCATCTGAGTTTTGGCCAAAATAGTTGATCAGATTACCTATGAAAATGACTCTCACCCAACTACAAGAATGTTATGATGTAGAAACTGTAAATATATGAGTAATTAACTATAGAACACTCCATTCCCATGTGAAAATCTTTACTCTTTTAAGATACTGAAATTTTGTGCGTGTCTCATAATTTTCTGTATATGGTCAATGAATTTTGCCTTAGCCGTAAGTGGTCTGTCTGAATTCTTCTCTATTATTTGTGGATTTTCTTCCTGATGTACCAAGCCTAGTCTGTTTGTTTTTTCCTAAGAGAAAAGCAGATGATTCAACTATGTATTTCTCAGTGTTGATATTGTGGTTCTGAAGTATTTCATAGTCTTGAGTAAAATCTTGTCAATTTTACGCTATGCCTTGTGGGAACATATTTTTACTTTTAAGTCTCTTTGGCAAAGTGGAGCTTCCTTTGTGTTTCCTCGCCAAATGTATTACCCATTGTTTTCTGATTAATTCTTTTTCAGAGTGCTTACTCCTTCTTACCTCAATGTCATTACTTTTCAGTCTTGGCTTTGGGTAAACCTAGGACAAGAATTGGATATCCAAAGCCAATTTCAATATAAAAACTATAATATCTAACAAAATCTATCTAAAATCATGTATATTTCTCTTCTTTGTTGAACAGGGGCTTATAATCATGTAGGTAAATACACGTGGTTTTGATTTCAGCACTGATTACTGAAGATTTGTCTTCCATTCTTCTGGGCCAGGCCCATACACAATCATAGTTAGAAGTAAAAACTATTTGCTATACCTGGAATGCCTTTCCTTTCAATCTCTGAATGTCTAAAATTACTTCTTCTTTGAAGACCACCTCAGGTGACCCTACTGTGGGGAAAATGCCTGAATTATCTTTGTAATCCCAGCTCAGCCACTTAAAGATTGTGTAAGTTTAGTGTCAGCATATTACTTAAGTTCTTTAGATTTAGTTCCCTCATATGTAAGCTGGGGATAATAATACCTACCTCATAGAAAATGAATGAGAATCAAGTTATATAATACACGAACAACACTTGACACTGTGTGTGAACGCTCAATACATGTAAATCATTATTATTAGCAAAACGATTATTAGGTTCTTATGCTAATCCACAATTTTTATTGGCAGATATCCATTATAGTTAATGTTATTCATAATCTTTTCTTCATATTCAAATATGAAAAGATGACTTCTCTATCTAGTTAATCCTGGATGTGTATTTCTCTTTTTATTGACTGTAAAATGCTTATTTATATACATACAGTTTCCCTTATTAGTGAACATCTAGAAGGCAGAATGGTACTTCATTTCTTTCTATATGTTTAGCACCAAGGACAGTACCTGGCACATAGAAGATACATATTAAAGACAAATAAAACAACTCTTAATGGATCTCATTTTAAAAAAAATTCTTGGTTAATTATAAAGGCTCTAGTAAACCAAATAATTGTATGTTAACTTATTTACTTTTATTACTGTGTTTATTTTCTCCAACTGCTTCATCATACAAAGTAAACACCTGAATGTAAGCTGCATGAGGGCAAGAGCTGTGTCTTGTTTACTGCTCTCAAGAACATTTGAGCAAAGTGCCTGGCACATGACAGACACTCAATAAGTTACAGTTAATACTCAATGTATGAACTGTTCTATACTTAGAATTGACTAAGAAGAATAAGTCTTACACAGACTCAGTCTCTGAGAACTTGACAATCTAAGTTTGCATATCTCTGCTGATATGTTTTCAGGTTACTCAGTAGAAAACCAAGTTATTTACACATTCTCAAGTGTCTCAAGGTTAAATCTTCCATGCATAAAATATCTGGGCGATTGATTGTGTTTCTTACTTTGCTTCTAAGTATGTTAGCATCGTGTAGGCATAGCCTAAGCCAGACCAAAATGAATTCATTGATTGACTCAACAAATGTTTATGGATCTCAGATATTATATGGAGATGGTGTCTAACAATGGGATGTGCTGTGGAATTTGATGTGGAGGCTGAAGGAAAGAGGAATCTAGGTAGACTCACAGATTTTTTGGCTTGAATAACTTGGTGAGTAACTGGTAGTGCCACTTAAGAAGGATGGAAGAATGAAGGAGGAACAGTTTTGTAGGGGAAATTAAGTATTTTAGCTTAATCCTAATCATTTTGAGATGCCTACTAAATACAGAAATATTTAGGATCCACTTTCATCATCCTCCTCCATCCCTGCACTTTTCCACTCCTAATTTCCTAGACCTTCATTCTAAGCAGTGCTCAGCACTTAATGCTATAGCTCTCTACACAGGATGCTATCTAAAATACAACAATTCTGGCCAGGGGCAGTGGCTCATGCCTGTAATCCCAGCACTTTGGGAGGCCGAGGTGGGCAGATCATCTGAGGTCAGAAGTTCGAGACCAGCCTGGCCAACATGGTGAAACCCCGTCTCTACTAAAAATACAAAAATTAGCAGGGTGTAGTGGTGCATGCCTTTAATCCCAGCTACTGTGGAAGCTGAGACAGGAGAATGGCTTGAACCTGGGAGGCAGAGGTTGCAGTGAGCTGAGATGGCACCACTGCACTCCAGCCTGGATGACAGAGCGAAGCTCTGTCTCAAAAGAAAAAAAAAAAACAATTGTGGTACACAGGCAGTACTCTGGTGCACACTAAGATGTGGTTGTCTGACTAACAGCTGAATGCATTACTTTCCTTAAAAGCCTTGCTTTCTATCAGATAATCCTATGTTAACATAAAGAAAATAAGCCACCGTGGTGAACGTCCAGGCAACAGTACTCTGACAGTATTATTATTGAATAGTAGGCCCTCACACACTATTTTCTAGTATCCATATTTTTGGTATAAAATCCGTAGAACACACTTTAAATGAATTCTTAAGTTTGCTTTGTGGAGGTAGAATAAAAGTAGAAATATCTACATCATTCATTTTTAAAAAAATTGAGTCTATCACTTGTTTGTGTTTTATCTGGTATGTTGATGCTCACTTTTTTACATCACTGATCTAGTTCATATTGAAAACATAAATAATTATGGAAGACTTAAGTTTCTTATTTAATTCTATAAGAGTAAGTAGAATGTATGTATATGGTTGTGGATGTGCATGCACATACATATATTTGGTCTATTTTTACAATTATCGAAAGTCAAAGTAATCCATGTGATTGTGGTATGACACCAAAAATGACAACTCATTGTACTCTGTTCTATTCTTTAAACATTTTCCTCCACTCATTTCTTCTGTTCCCCCATGCTCCTCACTCAAGTTTTGCATTTTTCCCAAAGAGTGCAGGCATCACTTTTTTTTTCCATAACAAAAATTTCAAAGTGAAACACAAGCTCTGGGTAAGTAACGAGATATTGAATTCAAAATTTCAGCTGTGGCAACTGGATCCAATAGATATGAAATATTAAAGTAAAATGCCAGGCAAAGATGCAGATTTTTAAGTTTAAGTTATGGAGCTTCCTGAATTTTTATCTAAGCGTAGAGATGGAGATAAGGCTTGCGGAGAGAGGTAAAACAGGCATTTGTGATTTTATGTCACAAATTTCAGCTTATGCAATTGATTGGTTACAGAACTTGTGGTAGAATTTAGAAAGACACATGCATATGTATGTTTATTGTAGCACTATTCACAATAGCAAAGACTTGGAACCAACCCAAATGCCTATCAATGTTAGACTGGATAAAGAAAATATGGCACATATACACCATGGAGTACTATGCAGCCATAAGAAAAAATGAGTTCATGCCCTTTGCAGGGACATGGATGAAGCTGGAAACCATCATTCTCAGCAAACTAACACAGGAACAGAAGACCAAACACTGCATGTTCTCACTCATAAGTGGGAGTTGAACAGTGAGAACATATGGGCACAGGGAGGGGAACATCACATACTGGGGTCTGTCGATGTGTGGGGAGCAAGGGGAGGGATAGCATTAGGAGAAATACCTAATGTAGATGACGGGTTGATGGGTGCAGCAAACCACCATGGCACATGTCTACCTATGTAACAAACCTGCACGTTCTGCACATGTATCCCAGAACTTAAAGTATAATTAAAAAAAAAATCTTCTCATGGGCCTCAGCTATGTTTATGTAAGCAGCATGTTTATCAGCATCTTGCTCCTTGACTGCAATCTCAGACTGCAGGAGGTATCTAGACATAACTTGAATAGACAAACAATGTTCAGTTTTTCATCATTCAAGAAACACTTGTGGATAATCTAATGCATGTTCACAACATGTGAGGTTAGAACCACTGCTTTTAGTTCTAACAGAATAACTGAAACTGACTCAAATTTTAGCTGTACATTTAGAAGCAAATCCAATGATAAAATCATCTTTCAACCTTTTGATTTACTTGTGTTAATTCATGCTAGCATTACACTACAGGACACAGAACATCTTTATAAAGTGCTACACCTGTAGATTATTTTTGAAAACAATATTTTTCATCCCAAACAATACTTTTCTCCCCAAACAAACTTATTTGACCCTGTCATTTTTTATGGGTTATTCTAAGGTATTATTTTATTAGAAGTGCCAACCCCTGTCCTCTTATTATCTATTTTCAATTGCTACATTTATTAGTAATCAAATTAATAAGAAACCTCTCCTTAGAAAACATGATATGGTCTTCCCTTTTAGCCTTGGGAAAAATCTCAGGAAATCTAGTTTAAAAGATATGTGTAAAAGAGCCTGGGAATATTCTACTTCTTTTAGCTAACCACCTGATTTCACCAGGCCTCTTATTTCTTGATGGACTAGTCATGCATTGTGGTAGCTGGTGGTGGCAATGATGCTGGGATGAATATGTCTTGCAGGACATTATGGTGAGTTATTGAACGGAAGTCTAGGGATTGTTCAACCCCTGAAAACAGACCACATCCCATTGCACGAGGAAATTTGGGTAAGGTCTGCCTTTTCTCATAAAATCAGACTGTGATCTAATTTCTTTCACAATTAAGCTTACCTAAAATATGTTCACACTGAAAGTTAATGCATTTTTGTCTGTCAGCATTTGGCGTTGCCTTGGTGACAGTGTACAGACCAATTGTTAAGAGCTTTTTTTGAAGCAGCTTTGCCAGTTCTTTCATCGTAGTGCATATGCAGCATTATACGTTCAATGTTATTTGCTTCATTTTCTACAACTGGAAAGAATGTATTTTGAAGCAGCATAAGAGAGTATATTTGAAGATTCCTCTTGTACTTTGATATAGTCATTAAGAAAGCTTTTAAAGGAGTAATACTTGGAGGTTGCGGAAATGGCATTCAAATTAAAATTTAAAAATATATAAGTGAAAGAAAATATCAAGTTTATTTCGGGAATTATAAATCATAGTCCATGTGATTAAAGTGTGGAAACTGATTCTTGTTGCTTAACACAGCTGAGAAAACAATTTAATGTCAACCTACTGACAAATAAAACTGCCGTTGCATCATTATTGTTTTAAGAAACCAAATTGGAAGCCAAATATTTCAAAGTTAACATGTATGCTATGTATTTTGTCAGTATAGTTTGCTTATTACTGAGTGAAAGAAGGCAAATCATTTTATTTGGTCTAATGATCAACAGAGGTGAGATTATAGGATTATGGGATACTATAGTGGAATGGTAAGTTGGCAGTCCTCTGGTTACCTAACAGGAAAACTGAAGCTCAGAGAGGTCAAGACACTTGCTCAAGGAGGTGAGTCCCAACCCCCCCTCCTTTTATTATCTCCCCTAATTTCAGGTCAAAATTCTAGAGAGGGTACACAGTTAAGAATCCATGCTTACACGGAGCAGGGTGGTACCTTTCTACTCCAGCATCTGTTGAAGAAAATTGAGCTTAAATGTATATGAAACAGAATTTTCTTTATGAAGCACAGAAATTATTTCTTGGAGAAACAGCAGTTAAGATCTCTTGGATACCTTTAAAAAATGCTCCCTTTTAAATGTTTGTCCTGTTCATGAAATAATTAATAAGAACTTGCTATTAGGATTTTATTTTTTTCTGAGCACAGAGAAGCTAAAATATGGGGCTATTTATCTCAGTGACACGGTGACAGATTTCTAAAAGTTATTTTGGGTATATATATATGTCTATTTAGCTAAAGATGTGGTACACCAAAACATGATTTGCAAGCTAAATTTATTCTAAAGGGGCTTATTGTTATAAGTGAGTTAGCAGCATTGTGTTAGGAAAACTGGCAATATTATGACCACATACCCAGGCACAGAGTGGAAACAGAATGGAGGGATTTGCAGTGAAGAATGATGCAAAACCTACCAAGACAGGAACTTTCATAAATTAAAGCTCATTAACTAGAAAGAAGAGTTGAGGCCATGCTCCCGTCAGAAAATGTCATGCCATAGATATTTTTTGTAGCGCTTCCAAGTCTCTCATCCGAGCAAATCCCACTGGAGTCTTTGTTCATGTATATATCCCAAGGTAGATGGTTGGCAATCGGGATGATCCCCTTTGCCACAACCTCTCATCTATGAAGTTTGGGCAGGGTTTCACCAGAGCTTAAAACCTTAAAGCAGCCACAAGAACATTTTGAGTTACTACTCAACAGTGCTCCTAAATACATCCTAAGATAACATAAAGTATGAGTCTAGGTAATAGAGGTACTCCATTTTCTATTAAACCAAAGTCATAGGCATTTGTTATTAATTTGAAGTCTTTTGGTTTCACATCTTAAATGTTGTGAAAACAGTTAATCTTTCACTTTTTTTTTAGCAAATATCTGGGTATCTACTACATATCAGAAAAGTCAGACACCAGTGATAATAATAATACCTGACTTTATTGCCTGTTATGTGCCAATTCCTCTTGTAAATGATTTGCATGCCGTAGCTTACATAAACCTCACAATAACTCTGTGTGTTAGGTGTCATCATTATCTCCATTTTGCATGTGAGGATTTCAAGGCAAAGAGTGGTTGCCTAACTCTCCCAAGGGCACAAAGCTAGAGACAGTGGATCTGGATGTGAAAGGCAGTGCAGTGTTGTTTCAGAGTATGTGCTCTTGCCGTATATGCTATTCTGCTTCTCCAAAAAATGGTAAAATGACTCAGGCCTCTGTGTTCAAAGAACTTACTTTTTTTAAAAAAAAAATTAAGTTCCGGGATACATGGTGCAGAACGTGCAGGTTTGTTACATAGGTATACATGTGCCATGGTGGTTTGCTGCACCTATCAACCCATCATCTAGGTTTTAAGCCCTGCATGCATTACGTATTTGTCCAAATGCTCTCCCTCCCCTTGGCCCCCACCCCACAACAAGCCCCGGTGTGTGACGTTCCCCTCCCTGTGTCCGTATGAAGAACTTACATTTTAATAAGATAAAAAGATGATCACATAAATAGTGTAATAAGTGTTGTATTAGAAGTAGAGGACTCCAAGGGAACACAGAGGGGACACCCAGCCCAGTCTTGGTCCATTAGGGACAAGTCCTTGGAATGATATGTTAGCAGAACCCTAAACTTTACGTTGCCTTCCAAAGTTCTCTATCACTAAATTGAGTCACAGGCTCATAGAATCTTAGAAAATATTTATGTCAGCACCTTCAGTATACAGATGAAGCAAATGAGGGCTCAGGCAAGTTATTTGGCTAGTAGCTGATAGAGATTTAGCAAGAATGCAAGGATCCAGACACTCTTATGCTTTTTTTAAATTATTATATCACATATTTAGTCAGTGTCTTAAAAATAAATTAATAATAGTCTTACCTTGATTGAAGATAAAATAGTCTTCCTTCTTCCTCTGCCTTTCTATAGAGCTTTTCACTTTTTTTGACGTCATGTGAACTTCAATCAAGATATAAATTCTTTATTTAGATTAAGTGATTTTACAAAGTAAAGAGAAAAAAAACTTGCTGCTTATGAACCCTGCCAAGTATACATTAATGTATTTTGAGATGAGTTACAAGTAGGCCACCATTAACATAGATTTTTGGTACATTAGAATTCTAGCTTTATTACTTATTAGCCAGTAAACTTGGGCAACTTACCTTTTCTAGGCCTCAGTTTCTAATCTGTAAAATAGAAAAAATAAATAATATTCCCTCCTGTGCATCAACATTTTGAATCCAAGTTGCACTAAATTTTTAATCTTTCAGTTGGTAATTACCCAAAAGTCTCTCTCCCTCTCTGTTTATATTATCTTTCTGTATTGGATGTGACTGTCTCCAAAATTTAAATAGTAGTTAATGATAGTGGTTGTAGTGGAAAATTTGACTAATTCTTGAAAGCATAGGAACACTTAGTAAGTATTACGTTGGTTGTTCATTTGAAATAGACATTCTTTAGCATGATAAAGAAGGATTTTTTTATTCTTAGATTCTAAGACTTCTTTTTTTAAGTATATATGTATAGAATTGATTGTTCAACTTTAGCAAATGTCAGTAATCAAGGTACTCATATGGTTTATTTCCTTTGGTCTACAGATGTGATAAATTTGGATGTATTTTAAAATATTAAGCTCTCCTTGCACTCCTGGTTGATTATGATGCATTTTTCTTTTAATATTTTTCTTAATTTAATTTTAATTGATAAGTAAAATTATATATATTTATAGTATGCAAAATGATATTTTGATATAACAAACGTCTCTCTTACAGATTTTCTGTTAACTAGATAGTATAACTGATGTTTCTACCAAGATTTTGATTGAAAACAGATGCATGTTTATTTATATTCTTCACTGTGGATTTTCATTTGAGGTCCATGTATCTCTTAAAGTATATGGATTGGGTTAGAGAGTTCTTAACTGCCTAATGTTGTGCATTTTTAGAGAGAAGGCTCATGGTTTTCTTAGTGTCTTCAGAGGGTGTCCATGATCCCCACATTTTAAGAACTACTTTGTATTCCACAAAATAAACTCAAAGCTGCTATCTCTTGAAACTGATGTCTCTGTTCTTCCCCCTTGCTGATCAGAACTTCTCACTATTTTGCACTTTCATGACTACACATTAGTGGTAGGAAAAGTTTTATATTCCCTTCTCGATTTTCTCTCTAGAAAATAACTTTCAGGTTATGTATAACCAGAAAAGATCTCTTGTTAACCGAACCAACCAACTGGTGAAGCAACCAACCACCAGCTAGAAAGACAGTTGACAGACAATCAAACTCTACTGAAGTAAGCCTGTGGAAATCATGAGGTCTGTGGCAATGTCTCTTCTGATTTGTTTGACTAGATCCAGGAGCTGTACCTAGATGTAGAGGAACTGATTTTTTCGGACAAACAAGCTTTAGAAATGAGAACAGAAAAGTGGTTAAGGTCTTGTGTCCACCCATTTTAGACTGAAAAAAAAAAAAAAGCAAAGACCAGGTGAAGCCTACTGTCCAGTTGCAGGAAAGGAGTGAGTTGCACACTGTGGCTTCTCTTGCATTAAGTGGTGTCAGAGACAGAGAGGCTCACACAGAAGGTAAATCATCTGTGTTGTCCCATGGCCTGACTGTGCAAATGGAAACTAACATTTGGAACCAAGAATATTTGAAAATGAGCAGTGCAAAAAACAAAAGAAAGAAGGAAGGAAGGGAGAGAGGGAGGCAGGGAGGGAAAAAAGAAAGAAAGAAAATCAATCAATCAATCAATCCCATTAGATAAGTTAGTGTCATGTATATGTGTGTTTCCCTTTAATTGATTCCATTTGGTCCCATAAGCCAGAAGCATTCTGTCTTATCTGAAGTCAGATAAGACTTGGATGAATGTGCTCCTAGGAACTCTTGCCTGTCTGCCTTCTTGAACTGGTAACTCTCTTATCCAGGGCATCCATCATCCTATAGTCTTCTACTTCCTTCTTCATCTTGCACATAGTCTTAAGGTCCTCTACTTAAAGTCTGTTGCCTCACAATGACCAGGGTCCTCCCCACTAGAAAAGAAGAAAGTAGGCTAATTTCTGCTTTTGAATTTGAAATGTTTCCTAATGGCATTCCCATTTTTGGATGGCATATTGTTGTCTGTGTCTAAGCAACTTGACCTCTTCTGGTCACTGAAGTAGTCAAAAGGGCTTGGCTTGGGCCTTGAATAATTAATTTCTACCTCCAAGATAAAAGTATTATTTGCAGTTTAAAAAGTTATAATTGGGGGGTTAGCTTGTCTAGAACAATATCTAGTGATTTTTAAGATTCTCAAGTTAAAATGTCTTATTGATTCTAATTTGATGCTTGCTTTAAGCCTTCTTGCATAGGGATTTAAAATAATTTCCCAACTACATAGTGTGTGTTTTTCAGATTTTAACATTTTCTCTCTAAAGACAATTGCAGTTAAATTTGGGAAAGCTGTGGCAATGCTTATTGGCAAAGTCGTCTATCTCCTAATATTGTTTGGTAGTCTGAATAACTACGTTCTAAACAGCATGTTTTTTGTTTGTTTTTACTGGCACACACTTTCATTGCATGGGGGTGGTATATGGATCATCTCCTATAATTTTTTAATGAGCCCAGACTCAAACTCTAATCCAGGCAATAGAATTCCAAATAAGTAGTGATAGTGAAATCTACTAACTATTAGCCTTAACATCTAATCTTCCTTTGCAATTTATTTATTTGGTTTGGGGAGGCAGGTAAACTTAACACCTGAAGGCCCCAGCAGGTTATGTGGATGGCCCCTGAGTAAGATTATAGGGAACTTTAGGGATTAAGGAAACTGAAGAGAATTTTGTTCCCAGAGAGCAGCTAATACTCAATTTCAGACAACTGTGCTATACAGGAATATGATGCCAGTGTTGCTAGAATGTCTGATTTTGTAATAGAAGGCTGAAATACACATTTTATATGAAATATTCTGATTTTAAAAATATTCTTTTTTTCACTTACAAATTATATTTTATTTTTAACTGAGAGATAATTGCATATGTTCATAGGGTGCAATGTGATGTTGTGGGACATGTATATGTTGCAGAATGATTAAATTAGGCTAACTAACATATCCATTACCTCACATACTTTTCTTCGTGGTGATAACGTTTAAAATCTTTTAGTAATTTTGAAATATACAATATGTTATTATTAACAATAGTCAGCAAGCTGTGCAATAGATTACTAAAACTTATTCCTCCTGACTAACTGAAACTCTGCACCCTTTGATCAACATCTCCTGTTTTCCTATCCCTCCTACTGCAGTCTCTGTAACCACCATTCTACTCTACAGTTCTATGATTTTGACTTTTTTCAATTCTACATGTAAGTGAGACCATATGGTATTTGTCTTTCTGTGCCTGGCTTATTTTATTTAGCATAATGTCTTCTGGGTTCCTGCATGTTATTGCAAATTTTCTTCTTTTTAAGGCAGAATAGTATTCCTTCTTTATCCACTCATCCGTTGATGGACACTTAGGTTATTTCCATATTTTGGCTATTGTGAATAATGCTGCAGTGGACATAGGAATGCAGTTATTTCCTTGACATACTGATTTCAATTCCTTTGAATATATACCCAGAAGTGGGATTGCTGGATCATATGGTAGTTCTGTTTTTGGTTTGTTTGAGGAGCCTTCATACTGTTTTTCAAAATGGCTGTACTAATTTACATTTCTGCCAACAGAGTGCAAGCGTTCCCTCTTTTTCACATTCTCTCCAACGCTTACCTTTTGTGCTTTCGATAATAGCCATTTTAACAAGTGCGAATTGATAGCTCATTTGGTTTTAATTTGCATTTTCTTAATAATTAGTGAAAGTGAACATTTTTCATTTATCTGTTAGCCATTTTTACATCTTCGTTTGAGAAATATCTACTAAGTTTCTTTGCCCACTTTATTTTTTAAATTTTAATTTCTATTTTTTTAACTTTTAGGTTTGGTGGTACATGTGAACGTTTGTTACACAGGTAAACATGTGTCACGGGGGGTTGTTGTACAGATTATTTCATCATCCAGGTATTATGCCCAGTCCCCAATAGTTATCTTTTCTGCTGTCCTCCCTCCTCCCACCCTCCACCCTCAAGAAGATCCCAGTGTGTGTTGTTTCCTTCTTTGTGTTCACAAGCTCTCATCATTTAGCTTCCACTTATAAGTGAGAACATGAGGTGTTTGATTTTCTGTTCCTGCGTTAGTTTGCTAAGGATAATGGCCTCCAGCTCCATCCAAGTTCCTGTAAAAGATATGATCTCACTTTTTTATTTTGCCCATTTTTAAATCAGGCTATTTGTTTTCTTGTTATTGAGTAGTTAGAGTTCCTTATATATTTTGGACATTAGCTCCTTAACACATATATGATTTGCAAACATTTTCTCTCAATTGGGGGGTGGGGTTCTGTCTTCACTCTCTTAATTTTTTCCTTTGCTGTACAGAAGCTTTTTAGTTTGATATCATCCCACTTATCCATTTTCGCATTTTTATTGCATTATATTTAAGGTGTTACAACATGATGTTCCGATATACACACATATATATATAGTCAAATGCTTAGTACAGTCAAACAAAATTACATATTCATCATCTTCCATAATTACCTCTTTTTCCTTGTGTTAAGATCACCTAAAATCTACTCTTAGCAAATTTTCAGTATGCTGTACAATATTATTAACTACAGTCCTCATGCTGCACATTAAATCTCTAGATTTATCCTACCAATTTTTAAATGATAGCAATTCATTCATTTTTAATTTTTGGAAACACTGTGTGGTCAAGGAGACCAGTTTTACCCTGTGTTAGAATTTACAAAGCACTCTTTTTATTTTATTTTATTTTATTATACTTTAAGTTTTAGGGTACATGTGCATAATGTGCAGGTCAGTTACATACGTATACATGTGCCATGCTGGTGTGCTGCACCCATTAACTCGTCATTTAGCATTAGGTATAGCTCCTAAAGCTATCCCTCCCTACTCCCCCCCCACAACAGTCCCCAGAGTGTGATGTTCCCCTTCCTGCGTCCATGTGTTCTCATTGTTCAATTCCCACCTATGAGTGAGAATATGCGGTGTTTGGTTTTTTGTTCTTGCGATAGTTTACTGAGAATGATGATTTCCAATTTCATCCATGTCCCTACAAAGGACATGAACTCATCATTTTTTATGACTGCATAGTATTCCATGGTGTATATGTGCCACATTTTCTTAATCCAGTCTATCATTGTTGGACATTTGGGTTGGTTCCAAGTCTTTGCTATTGTGAATAGTGCCGCAATAAACATAAGTGTGCATGTGTCTTTATAGCAGCATGATTTATAGTCCTTTGGGTATATACCCAGTAATGGGATGGCTGGGTCAAATGGTATTTCTAGTTCTAGATCCCTGAGGAATCACCACACTGATTTCCACAATGGTTGAACTAGTTTACAGTCCCACCAACAGTGTAAAAGTGTTCCTATTTCTCCACATCCTCTCCAGCACCTGTTGTTTCCTGACTTTTTAAGGATCACCATTCTAACTGGTGTGAGATGGTATCTCATTGTGGTTTTGATTTGCATTTCTCTGATGGCCAGTGATGGTGAGCATTTTTTCATGTGTTTTTTGGCTGCATAAATGTCTTCTTTTGAGAAGTGCCTGTTCATGTCCTTCACCCACTTTTCGTGGGTTTGTTTGTTTTTTTCTTGTAAATTTGTTTGAGTTCATTGTAGATTCTGGATATTAGCCCTTTGTCAGATGAGTAGGTTGCGAAAATTTTCTCCCATTTTGTAGGTTGCCTGTTCACTCTGATGGTAGTTTCTTTTGCTGTGCAGAAGCTCTTGAGTTTAATGAGATCCCATTTGTCAATTTTGGCTTTTGTTGCCATTGCTTTTGGTGTTTTAGACATGAAGTCCTTGCCCATGCCTATGTCCTGAATGGTAATGCCTAGGTTTTCTCCTAGGGTTTTTATGGTTTTAGGTCTAACATTTAAGTCTTTAATCCATCTTGAATTGATTTTTGTATAAGGTGTAAGGAAGGGATCCAGTTTCAGCTTTCTACGTATGGCTAGCCAGTTTTCCCAGTACCATTTATTAAATAGGGAATCCTTTCCCCATTGCTTGTTTTTCTCAGGTTTGTCAAAGATCAGATAGTTGTAGATATGCGGCATTATTTCTGAGGGCTCTGTTCTGTTCCATTGATCTATATCTCTGTTTTGGTACCAGTACCATGCTGTTTTTGTTACTGTAGCCTTGTAGCATAGTTTGAAGTCAGGTAGTGTGATGCCTCCAGCTTTCTTCTTTTGGCTTAGGATTGACTTGGCGATGTGGGCTCTATTTTGGTTCCATATGAACTTTAAAGTAGTTTTTTCCAATTCTGTGAAGAAAGCCATTGGTAGCTTGATGAGGATGCCATTGAATCTATAAATTACCTTGAAGAACTCTTAAGTCCACATTTGGTCCAAACAAACAGGCTATCACATAGGAAGGTATTTTTTTTCCTTTGCAAATAAAGAAACTGAGGAATACAGTGATTATGTGACCAGCTCAAAGTGACATATCTATTATGAACAAAGAAAGTAGGACTAGAACCCAGGTGTTTACACACCTCAGCTTAATCGAAACTCTCCTATGTTTATCGAGCCTTTGTGCAGATGCAGAAACAGTCATTATTTATGTTCTAACAGTTTCCACTTAATTTCATTCTTGCTCATTTGGTTCTTCTGCTTTTGCATTTTATATAATCTGGGTTGTCTCCTAAACAAAACTCAAAGAGTAACCTTAACACTTTTGATGTGGTCTGCTTCACTGACTTGACTTTGAGGATTACAAGAAAATTTCATAATGGAATTATTTATTCTCCATCTAGTTTTTTCTTCATTTCATGTAATAAATAATTTCAGCACATTTTCAGCTGTAAGTCTCTTTGCTGAAGGCATTCTGAACTAAATTATGAACATACTACCAAAAAGAAATGAGTTTGTTTTTGTGAAATACATCTCAGAAAGAACAACGGTGATAAACCTATTCGTACAAAAACTTTGTACTTTAAGTTACACATTGTCTTTAATTCCTAGGATTTACTGCTGAAATTTCTGATAGCCTAGGCCTTCCGAGACCTTCACCGCAAACCACTTAAGACAGAATAGAGGCTTTCCTTTAGTAGTTAATAAGAAAATTATATTTTACTAAAACCAAACTTTTTTTATTATTATACTTTAAGTTCTAGGGTACTTGTGTACAACATGCAGGTTTGCTACATAGGTATACATGTGCCATGTTGGTTTGCTGCACCCATCAACTCGTCATTTACATTAGGTATTTCTCCTAATGCTATCCCTCCCCAAGCCCCCAACTCCACAACAGGCCCCAGTGTGTGATGTTCCCTGCCTTGTGTCCAAGTGTTCTCATTGTTCAATTCCCACCTATGAGTGAGAACGTGTGGTGTTTAAACCAAACCTTTTTTGAAGTAGTAGATGAGGCATTTCTCTTCTATAAATGAGATTTGCAAATAGTGATTTTATTTATTATTTTAGGAATCAAGAAATCCCCAGAATGAATGGTAAGGTAATTTTAGGGTCTTTTGATAGAATCAGACTATTGGGTGTTTGGAAAGTTTCTGGATTTTTTTTTTTTTTTTTTTTTTTTTTTTTTTGGTAAGCTTTAGCACCAGAGTTTCAGAGAGAGAGGGATTGGAACATTTCTCCAAGGGGCCTTCATTGGTTTTACCTGCAGCTGATAAGTTTCTTGATACCAAGCAGGTGCAACCTCAGCAACAGCCATGTCTTTAGATGCTGCTGAGGACGCACCTGCTTGGTATCAGAAACCTTTTAGATGTTAAAACTAGCTCTTGGGCTAGTTTAACATCTCTGAGGCTCTGTTTCCTTAAAGGTTTCCTGAAAATTTTAAATGAAATAGTTATTTATGCCCTACACTATTAGACTTTAGAGTTCCCAATGGCCTCTTCCCCAGAATTATACATATACAATTATACATGTACAGACACTGGAAACACATGTAGTCTCTAGAGCTGTTCCATCTTCACAAAACAACATATCTT
This sequence comes from Pongo abelii, assembly GCF_028885655.2. Lineage (NCBI taxonomy): Eukaryota > Metazoa > Chordata > Mammalia > Primates > Hominidae > Pongo > Pongo abelii. The sequence goes on along the minus strand of NC_071992.2, from coordinate 138,694,004 downwards.
TTAAATTATTTGCATTACAAAGCTTTATTATTGCCAAAAAAGGAGAACAGAGTAAACCTTTCAGGAGAGCAAGAACAATTTAAAACTACCCACCCCTTTTTAACTTTCCTTAGAGATTTAATAATTACCTTAAAAGACAGAAAATTCCAACAGTACATCTGCCTATCAAGTCTTTTTAACATTTCTACTTTAGCTCAGTGATTTTCAAGTGTTCAAACACAGAAGTACTATTACTAACGGTTGTATTCTCAACACCATGGTGATTCTGATGCACAGCTAATTTGGATGTGGTTGTGTTCCTCTTTTTCCTCCCTTTCACCAGTTTAAGCATGAGGGATGGTAAGAGACTGCCATTAGTCTACACAACTAGTTCATATGATAGGTCACTATCTGAAGCAAAATCGGTATCTTTTTTCATTTGTTTCTTTTTGGTGTTGCTTACCTGAACTTCTATTTTTTTTTCCTATTTGGATAAATAGCAAATCCTTCCAGATTATTTTCATAAGGCTATAATATTTCCAAGCTGATCTCTCTCCTGCTCCCTCTGTTCAAGCATTCCCTTTAATAATATATTTGAACAAAAACATCGTTTTAAAGCAGCAATGTTTACAATGGTGATGGCTTGATTCATTTGTTTATTTAAAGTAGTTGTCTCAACAATGACTTCACTTGTTTATTCATCTAAAACAGTTGCTTCAAGATTCAGAGCAACCTGAGAAGGTTGAAAGTTTTCTTGGAATCATGGAAGGTCAAGCTGAAAGGATGCTTTCAAGTTATTTAAATCCACATGTGAAACCTGGAGCGGGTGAGTAATGTGCTCAATATTATACATCAAGTAGGCATAAGGACTAGGATCTGTGTCTCCTCACTCCTGGACCAGTGCTCTCTCTTGTCACCATTTTGCTACTTCTTACTTTATGATTTCTGTCATCCTTAAGGCTTCCAGTGTGATCCATTCCATGAGGTAATTTTAACTTAATGCCCCATGGGAAGTGTGATGCTTTCCCCTTTGTGCCTTAGTTTCTGCTGGGAAAGCCTAGGGAATACAGAAGTCAAGTAGGCAGCCTCATGATCCCATCATTGGACCCTGAGTTTAACTTTTCCACTTGACTCATTTGGTATTTTTCACAATAATGTTTTTTATGAGTTGATTCCTTATTTTGTCTTATTTTCCGTGCTTAAATGTGCCAATCCTTGCTCAGATGCATACACTGGAAAACAATCTAGGAAACAGCCTAGGAAAACAACATAATTTCCGCGCTGCTTGTTAGTTTCATTGTTTTTTGCAAAACATATGGATCTTGCTCATAGATATATTTGTGTGCATCTTCTTCAGAGGGACAACAGAATATTTACAGTGATTTTTATGCCATTTCTTTATTTTCAACTTCTAAAACTACATTTTATGATTATTTTTATCTACTTTTCTTTTTCCTCTAGCTCTTCAAGATGTTAATAGTTGATTTTGCACCAGCCCTTGACTTGCTTGACTTCTTCAAGCAAGGCAGGGGCTTGTTTTCCCAATTTGGTTGACCTATATGTGATTTCCTTTAATAGATTAAGGAATTTCAATTTCTTTGATGACATTTAAGTTGCATAGGACACCTTTTTGAATGAAACCTGATGAATTAAATAAAGTTAAATAACTTTCAAGGGGAGTTTTTTTTTTCTCTGATATCTAATAGTTGTACATATTTTTGCCAACTGGGATTTTGAAAGTGAAACCAGGGGGCATGGATGTGGCAAAGGTTGGCTAGCTCGTAACCATATCAATTTCTTTTTTCTCTTAGGAATGAAGCCAGATACATTTTTCAATGCCCATTGCAGTTAATGTGTCCCTATGACTGAGTTTTAACCAATGGAGTGTGGGTAGAGTAATATGCACTACTTCCAGGCCTGGGCATTAAAAGCACCTTACACTCTATTCATTCCACAAATATTTATTAAATGTCCACCGTGTTCCAGACCCTTGTAAGTGGGGAAAATGATGCTGTTGTCAAAAGGATATCAACAGACAAGATTTAAGAATATAAAGTTTCTTTAATGGCAAATAATATGAAAACTTATCTGCAAAACTCCCCTCACCCCCAATTCTAGGTGCTTGACAAATTCTTAGTACATCTTTACTTTCAACAGCTTTATTGAGGTATAATTTATGTGCAAGGAAGTACACATGTTTAATATGTTCAATCTGATGAGTTTGGACAGTTCCAAACCCTTGTGATAACCGTTACCACAATGAAGGTAATAGATATATCCAACACCTTCTCTTTTTTTGTGGTAAGGACACTTAACTTGAGAGCTATCTTCTTAGTAAATTTTGAAGTGTACAATATTTTATTGTTAACTATGGGCACCATCTTGTACAGCAGATCTCTAGAACTTATTCATCTAGTATGACAAACTTCATATCCACTGAACAACAACTCTCTGTTTCCATCCTCATCCCCCACCCCTGGCAACCACTATTGTATTCTTTCTTTTCATGAGTTTGATTATTATGGATACCTCATGTGGAGGAATCATGCAATATTTGTCCTTCAGTGACTGGCTTTTCCTAAATGAGCAAAGAACTTGAACAGATGTTTCTCCAAAGAAGACATGGTATATCTTAATGAGATTAATTTAGAAAAGCTGGGAAGACAGGCTCAGGAGGCGGTAAGAGTGGTGATCTCAAACGAGGACTTAAAAGGACCTTGGGTTTATTTTCCTTTGCTTTAATGAGGCTAATATCAAAGTGGGAGGGCTCAAACCACAGCAACAAAAAAGAGGAACCACTGGGTGGCCTTACAGCAGAGTGGGGATGCTGGGACACCCTGCAAACACCACGGTAGGGGAGCTGTGGCTCTACAAGGAGGTTGGTTAAGGGTTGGTGGTGATAAACAACACAGTTTTCTGCACTAAATAAATAAGAGCACAATGTACTGTTATATTTGGCAATTGTTTTAATGAGATCTTGTTTTTGTTCAAGCAGTTTCATTGGCAGCTTCACGTTTTCCGTGAGACATGGAAGTCAGGGAAACTTGTTCTTCTCACTAGCTGTAGGCGTCTGTGCCTCTTGTTCTGTGTAGTCATCATTGTCCCATTTGTTTCCTCCATCAGAGGAGTTTCACTGTGTCTGTTGGTGTTTTCTGTCAAACCCCATTTCCCTTGTGTTCATTCTCAGTGATGGTAAATGAAACAAACATACAGGACCTATCATTATTTGCCTGCAGTGGATTCAAATAGGCAGACCAATAAATAAGAAAGCAATCTAATAAAGTCATAAATAAAATAATATGGCCAATTCTAAGAAGGAAATAAATTAGGTGATGGACAGTGCCACTGTTGGTCCATGGTATGCCTCTTCAATGAAATTAGAATATGACACTTTCTCTGAGCATATGCTGCAGAGTTTGAGGAGCAGAGAGCTAGAGCTCAACTCCTGCTAACCTCCCTTGGTTGGATGCCTTTGTGTAGCTACAACGTGCACAATGTTCTTTGTGTAGGTATGACCTATATAATGTCCTTTGTATAGGTAAAACTTGTACAATATCCTCTGTGTAGGTACAACCTGTGCTATGTATGTGGCAACCATGGTGATAAGATAGAGCACAACTTTAGATAATGTGGTGGGAGAGGATGCTGAGACTGAAGGATGAAAATGTACTAGCTTTTTAAAATTGGAGGGAGAGTTTTAGAAAGAAAAATCAACATATGCAAAACCCCTAAGACAGAGAAGTGCTCTGCCTGTTGTAAAATCAATAAACAAAGAAAGACCAGTGAAATGAGAGGTAGTGAGCAGAAACAGTGGGTGAAGACAGAGATGGAAGCAAATTTTCTGGCCATGCAAGATTTAGAAGCCAATATAGAATTTGTATTTTTTTCGGAGTACAGTATTCATTGAAGTGTTTTTAGAATGAAATTATATAATCTGGTGGGCATCATGGCTTCTGTGTATAGAATACAGGCCAGTGGAAGAGTCCAGATGAGAGGTAATTGTGGCTTGAACTGTTTGGAAGTAGAGCTGGAATGATGAAGCAGATGGGATATACATGTACATACAGACAGGATGGACAGAATGTCTGCTTGCTCATCAAGACCTCAGATGAGGAAACTAAGACTCAGAGACGTTGAACTTGTCAAAGGTCAAAGAGCTAGTAAATGTTGAGGCAGGTTTCAAACTCAGGTCTGTATTACTCCATTTCCCACACTCTTAACCATCACGCCACGCTACAGTTCTTGGTGCATAGAAGATCCTCACAGCTCCTCATCAAGTTAAATTGTCAGTATGTTAGTACTTAATAAACAAGGCTTCCCAAATGATAGAATGAATGAAATAGTCGATAAAATATACACACAGGAATTGCATGTTAATTGTTGCCCCCTGCAGATACTGTCTGAATTGGGAAGAACATGACACAGAAGGGTAGGTTCTAGCCCTTGCACTGCCATTGTATACCGTGTTTAGAAATCTCATCTGACTTATCCGAGCGCCACCATTTCCTCACCTATTTAGTCTGGTAATTGGACTGATTGCTTAGATCCTTTCTAGGTTTAAGATTCTATCCAGTTTGTAATGTTCTCTTGGAGTCATGCCATGGGGACCAGCTGGAAGCTATAGTGATGCTTATGGTCATGCAGACTCTGTCTTTCACTACTCTAGGGGCACTATTCGCTGATTGCAATGTTAACATTGCCCTCTGGAGTTGTGCATGTGATAGGGTCACTCTTTCCTCACTGTCCTCGGGCATATGTTTCTTGGGGGGTGGTTTTGTTGGGTGAGCTGATATGGCTGTGAAACTCATGAAACATGTGGAGCCAGGCTAGAAGAGTTATTTGGAATGAGTGGGTATTAAGAGCATGGTATCATTATTAAAACTTTGTCCTAACTAAGCAGGACTATATTCAAAAGGTGAAGAAGGAAGGAAACACAGGATGTTTCACTTCATTGAGCCCTGTGGCTGTTTTATTTGATCTATCTATCTATCTGTCTATCTATCTATCTATCTATCTATCTATCTATTATCTATCTATCATCTATCTATCTCTATCATCTACCTATTTGATGTGGGCATAGTGTGCTATCTAGGACTGGGTCTCTTATTGTAATAATCTTTAAGATCCTGAGATAGCCCTGGGCATTAAGGATAGCTATTTTTAATTGAATGACTTACACCAAGTCACCTGGCAGCCAGCCAGCTAGCTGATCATCCAACTGACCCAATGAGCAATGAATAAAAAACAATAAATATGTGACTTAAATACTGAATGATAGTGTTTTTCCACCAGATGAACAGTGAACATATTCATGCTGGAACATGAGCTACATAGTTCATCGCAACTACTGAACAACTAAAACCAACTTGATTTTGTTATCCTCTCAACTAATAACTTTATTTAAAACTATAAATTATTCTGATTTCAAAACTGCATTCTGTTATAATTTCCCCTGCTCTCCTTCTGTTCCCTCCTCCAACATCTCATTCCTGTGTAGATTTTAAAAAATGCTGCTGGAGTGTGTAGAATATTGAAAAGATCTGGGTTTAGAAAACATGGGTTTAAGTATCTTTCTGCTTTTTTATAACGTGTGTGATCTTGGTTATGAAGCTCAACCTGCCTTGTTTTCTCTTTCTTCAATTTGTGTAATGAGAATAATAGAGTCTGAGCTAATGCATGTGAAAGCAATTGGTGGGTACTTGGCATATAGTAAACATGTAATAAATGTTTGTTGAACCCAAACTCAGTTAAATAAAAAATAAGAGCACTGACTGGGCAAGATTTGGGAGCAAACTATGGACACCTCAAAGGGTTCTCTTCCCTCTTGCCTTGTGTCTGCTCAAAGGTGACAACTTGAGTCATGACTATAGCTCCTTTTGTCTCTTTAAGTCCAGAAATTTTTACCCTTATCTTCTCTGACATAGTTAGGGAATGGTCATTGGAAAGAAATTTCTCCAAATAGTATCAACACAATCAACCTTATGCTAATTTGAATCACGTTATTTGAAATGGTGAGATTACAAAAGCCCTAGGGAAGCCTTGTTTTATGTATACAACTAGAAATAATGTGAAACCTTTCAAATTAAAAATTCACTGAGAAGAGGAGAATTCCAAAGTTAAAGGACTCAGTAGATAGTAAAGTGTATTTACTTCCTTGCTCCCACTTAGCTGGTAAACAGAAATACTCAGCATGCTTTGAGCGATGTGAGTTTTGCATAATATAAGTCCTTAGGTAACACATCCCTTACAGGAATGCATTATGCAAGTAGTAAGTCAAGGGAAAGAAAATTATAAGAGAATAGTAATGAAAATAGGAATGAGATGTTATGGTTGTCTAAATATGTAAGGAGGGGAAGGATACATTACTAAGGAAAAGGTAAAAAAAAAAAAAGGTGAAAATATAACTCATAAGCTTCTAACCTTGATTGAAGGCCCTTTCGTTGTGTGCTGGAAGCCTGGGTTTTTTGATACTTAGAAGCATGCCACAGGTGTGAACATGCTTTGGGAACTTTTCAAATCTAAGTCAGAGAATCCCTGATAAGGTAATTCTTGTCTAAGCTGGGGAGATAGCCGTATTTCATTAAACAGAGAATGAAACTGTTTGGATCTAGAAAATATTGTGTCTATTAATGAACGCCAACATAGTGACATTTATTTATATTTTATTCTAAAATGTACATTTCTCAAATGTACGTTTTAAGATCAAGATATAAATATTTACATACATTTTTGTCCTTGTAAATAGTACTACTTTTATGTAATACATAGCCCCCTTTAATGGAACAGGAGTCTCATCCATATTGCCTGCAGGTCTTTCAAAACTGCTGCAAAGTAGACACATTATCCCCTTCCTGGAAAGGTTGAAACTGAGGCTCAGAAAAGTTAGGCAACTTGTTCAGAACCACAGATATGGAAAGTGGCAGAGCAGAGATTTGAATCCAGGTCTGGCTTCCTAGCCATGTACCTTGTTTCCCCAACCGAGATACCACTTTGGGGATGCTTACTCCCAACTGAAGCTCAAATAGGAGGAAGCTGGTTTTGAGCACTAGCCTCGCAAACACAAACCTAAACATGAGAGACACCACAGGCATCTAGTGCTGTTTTGCAGTGGTCTTTAAATTATTTGGAGGAGTACCTGGAGAGCATCTCCCCTCAATGTGACCCATTTATCATCTTCATCTTAAAGAAATAGGAGACCATCCTTTCCAGTACATCACACTCTAAGTGCGGGCCTAAACTCAGTTGGGACACCCAATTGCCAAAAGCCATCTGTCTGCTTTTTGTGCAGCTGGTACAAGCTGAAACTGAAACAGTATTAAGAGCTTTGATTTTTCTTCACGTGAGTTCTTATTTCCAAGATCTACCTTCTCTGGATTTCTTCCACTTCCTCAGTTCTTGTGTCCACCAGGGGTCACTTTACTACTGCTACTCACATGGCCATCCCTGGCCCTGTCCTTGGGTATGGTCTATACAGCATGGTTAATGAGAGAGACATATGCCCAGAAAGGGGAGTTTGAAATTCCATTATTTAATCATGTAGGGAGGAGGATGGATGGTGAGGTTGAATAACACTGTAAGATGATTTGAAGGACATCTCAATGTGTAGAAGCCTACTGAAATGCTGCAATGCGTCACTGTGTTTTGAGTACCAGGAAGAGTTGAACTGTGTTTGGCACTTTGCCCCACATCCTCTTCGGATGAGTCCTGGAAACATGTCTGGGGGACCTGGGGCAGTGTAGGGATATATTGCCATGGTCTCATTTGGAGCCAAGGTAATGTTACCACACAGAGCATCTCCAGCAGGAAGAACTCAGTCAGAGCCAGGTGGACCTGGTGAAATTGCTACTTGTTCAAGGGAACAAAAAGAGGAAGCCCAAGTAAAACCCAAGACAAAAAGTATAGTGGACTGATGACAGACAGGTAGGAGCAGAACTTGAAGCATTGCTGTAGTTACAGTGGTTATAAAGATTCTTTATCCAAACCCTAAGTAGAAACTTGGGGAAATTTTGAGACTCCTTGAAGAGTCTCCTGAAAATGGATATCATTTAGATGAGAGATTGGAGTAAGTAAGAACATATCGTTTTTATATCAGAGTTTTTCACAAGAAAATGTGTCATTTCAATAGAGAGGTCTCCTTTCGGATAAGTTAAGGCCCAAGGATGAATAACAAAGTAGAGATCTGTATATGGTACTGGCTCTCAACTTTCTACCTCCCACCTTTCTTCCTCTGATAATACAAATGTGTCTTCCATGATAAATTCTTGGGAAGTGTGGGACATCAGCTGGATTATTTGCCAAATGAATAGAGCTGTAAAATGAAAATTCTGTAACTGTGACCCATAGGAAGAGGATTTGTTTTATATATTTTCTGATGCTAGGGCTGATAGAAGAGGAGTTTGAGGTTTGTTATAGGAAGGGCAAATGTGTGTTTGGATGTGTATGTCTGTCAGTTTCTCACAACATTCTTAATCCAAATGTAAATTGCTTAGAACTACTCTTAGGCTGTCTTAGATAGAAACACAGACCCTGTGCACTTTTAGAGTATAATTTAATGCTTTATGAATCAGTTGGCCTAAATCCACCATTTTAAATCCGGGTTGGCAAATTAAAGCCCTATGACCAAACCCAGCATCCTACCTGTTTTTTTAAATAAGTTTTATTGAAACACAACCATGCTCATTGTATTAATCTGTTCTCACGCTGCTAATAAAAACATACCTGAGACTGGGTAATTTATAAAGGAAAGAGGTTTCATTGACTCACAGTTCAGCATGGCTAGGAGGCCTCAGGAAACTAACAATCATGGCAGAAGGGGAAGAAAACACATCCTTCTTCACATGATGGCAGCAAGGAGAAGCGCTGAGCAAAGGGGGGAAAGCCCCTTAGAAAACCACCGGATCTTGTGAAAACTCACTCACTATCAAAAGAACAGCAGCATGGAGGTAAATGCCCCCATGATTCAATTACTTCTGACTGGGTCCCTTTCATGACACATGAGGATTATCGACTATAGAGGATATGTGGAGATATCTCATTCAAGATGAGATTTGGGTGGGGACACAAAGCCTAACCATATCAACCATATACTCATTCATTTATATATTGTCTGTGGCTGCTTTTGCACTGTAACGGCAATGTTGAGCAGTTGTAACAGACCATATAACCCACAAAGCTGAAAATATTCACTCTCTGGACCATCACAGAAAAGGTTTGATAAACTCTGATTTAGATGAATAGAGTGGGAGTCAGGCAGGTTACACTGAAGCTGGATGTCTTAGTCACTTCCATGACTGCACTTCTGGGATGTCACTTTCACCTGGGTCTAACTCACAGGTCACTTCTCAACACTCTTTTTTGAAATAGACTTTATTTTTTACAGCAGTTTTAGGTTCACAGCTAAAACTGAGTAGAAAGTACAGGGATTTTCCATAAACCACTTGCCCCACACATGCATAGCCTCCCCCATTGTCAACATTCCCCACCAGAGTGATACACTTGTTATCAATTAACTTAAACTGATATCACTCAGAGTCCCATAGTCTACATTAGGGTTCATTCTTGGCATTGTACATTCTATGGATTTGAACATAATGCATGTGCCTATCATTATGAGATCATACAGAGTAGTTTCACTTCCCTAAAAATCCTCCATTCTGTTTTCACTCCTTCCCCTCAATTCCTGGCAACCACTGATCTTTTTGTTTTCTTTTCTTTTTAATTTTATTTTATTATTATTATACTTTAAGTTTTAGGGTACATGTGCACAATGTGCAGGTTAGTTACATATGTATACCTGTGCCATGCTGGTGTGCTGCACCCATTAACTCGTCATTTAGCATTAGGTATATCTCCTAATGCTATCCCTCCCCACTCCCCCCACCCCACAACAGTCCCCAGAGTGTGTTATTCCCCTTCCTGTGTCCATGTGTTCTCGTTGTTCAATTCTCACTTATGAGTGAGAATATGCAGTGTTTGGTTTTTCGTCCTTGCGATAGTTTACTGAGAATGATGATTTCCAATTTCATCCATGTCCCTACAAAGGACATGAACTCATCATTTTTTATGGCTGCGTGGCATTCCATGGTGTATATGTGCTACATTTTCTTAATCCAGTCTACCATTGTTGGACATTTGGGTTGGTTCCAAGTCTTTGCTATTGTGAATAGTGCCGCAATAAACATAAGTGTGCATGTGTCTTTATAGCAGCATGATTTATAGTCCTTTGGGTATATACCCAGTAATGGGATGGCTGGGTCAAATGGTATTTCTAGTTCTAGATCCCTGAGTAATCGCCACACTGACTTCCACAATTGTTGAACTAGTTTACAGTCCCACCAACAGTGTAAAAGTGTTCCTATTTCTCCACATCCTCTCCAGCACCTGTTGTTTCCTGACTTTTTAATGATTGCCATTCTAACTGGTGTGAGATAGTATCTCATTGTGGTTTTGATTTGCATTTCTCTGATGGCCAGTGATGGTGAGCATTTTTTCATGTGTTTTTTGGCTGCATAAATGTCTTCTTTTGAGAAGTGTCTGTTCATGTCCTTCGCCCACATTTTGATGGGGTTGTTTGTTTTTTTCTTGTAAATTTGTTTGAGTTCATTGTAGATTCTGGATATTAGCCCTTTGTCAGATGAGTAGGTTGCGAAAATTTTCTCCCATTTTGTAGGTTGCCTGTTCACTCTGATGATAGTTTCTTTTGCTGTGCAGAAGCTCTTTAGTTTAATGAGATCCCATTTGTCAATTTTGGCTTTTGTTGCCATTGCTTTTGGTGTTTTAGACATGAAGTCATCGCCCATGCCTATGTCCTGAATGGTAATGCCTAGGTTTTCTTCTAGGGTTTTTATGGTTTTAGGTCTAACGTTTAAGTCTTTAATCCATCTTGAATTAATTTTTGTATAAGGTGTAAGGAAGGGATCCAGTTTCAGCTTTCTACATATGGCTAGCCAGTTTTCCCAGCACCATTTATTAAATAGGGAATCCAACTTACAAGGGAAGTGAAGGACCTCTTCAAGGAGAACTACAAACCACTGCTCAATGAAATAGAAGAGGATACAAACAAATGGAAGAACATTCCATGCTCATGGGTAGGAAGAATCAATGTCATGAAAATGGCCATACTGCCCAAGGTAATTTATAGATTCAATGCCATCCCCATCAAGCTACCAATGACTTTCTTCACAGATTTGGAAAAAACTACTTTAAAGTTCATATGGAACTAAAAAAGAGCCCACATTGCCAAGTCAATCCTAAGCCAAAAGAACAAAGCTGGAGGCATCATGCTACCTGACTTCAAACTATACTACAAGGCTACAGTAACCAAAACAGCATGGTACGGGTACCAAAACAGAAATATAGATCAATGGAACAGAACAGAGCCCTCAGAAATAACACCACATATCTACAGCTATCTGATCTTTGACAAACCTGAGAAAAACAAGCAATGGGGAAAGGATTCCCTGATCTTTTTATTTTCTCCATAGTTTTGCCTTTTCCTGAATATGATAGAGTTGGAATCATACAGTACGTAGCATTTTCAGATTGGCTTCCTTCACTTGGTAATTTAAGTCGGATTTAAGTTTCATCCATGTGTTATCCTGGCTTGATAGTTCATTTCTTTTTAGTGCTGAATAATACTCCATTATCTGGATGTACTACAGTTTATTTACTTCTTCACCTATTGAATGACATTTTGGTTCCTTCCAATTTTTGGCAATTATGAGTAAATTTGTGATGACTGTCTATATGTGGCCTTCTGTGTGGACACAGGCATAGATTTTCTTGTCTTTGGGTAGATAACAGGGAGTTCTTTGTTGTTGTCTTCTTATCTCCCTAGGAAAGTCCTTAGATCTCTTTTCTTATTCATCTACACTCATTTTCTAGCTGATCTTATTTTGGTCTGGCAATTTCAAATACTTTAAAAATACTAAGTTCTAAACTTAGTCTCCAGCCTAAACCTCTCTTCTGGATTCCAGACTTCAATACCCAATTGCCTACTTGACTCTTCCATTTGTATGTCTAATAATTACTTCAAAATTGATGTGTCAGAAACTTCAGATTTCTTCTCTCCAAACATACTACCTTCTCAGTTTTTCTGTTCTCAGTAAATAACAACTCCATGTCTCCAGTTGCTCAGGCTAAAAATTTGGAAATGTCTCCCACATCCCACATGATTATTTAGCAACCTGTTGGCTCTACCTTCACAGTATCTTTATAATCTGCTCCCTTCTCACCACCTCCATGGTTGCCACCCTGATCCAAGCTACCATTATTGCTCATTGGGATTTAGCCATGCCTTTCTAACTTTCTAGCATCTACACTTAACAACCTCCAGTGTATTTTCAACACAGTAGTCAAAGTGATTCTGTAAAATTAAGAGGTTCTTGTTGACTATAATCATGCCACTGTGCAATAGGACACCAGAACATATTCTTTCTTTCTAATTGTAACTTTGCATCTGCTGACCAACCTCTTACCATGCCGCTCTTTCCCCTCCCCTTCCCAGTTACTGGTAACTGCTATTCTATTCACATGTATGGAAATATCATATTTTACTTACTCCATAAGTATGTACAAATACTATGTGTCAATTAAAAAGAAAAATAATAAAAAGATTCTTGTTACTAATGACAATAATTACAAGGAGTAAATTAAGACAGATTTTGCTTAATTGTTCCATGTGTATAATTGAGGGAATAGATCCAGGTTACCATTTATCTATTTACTGAGTATTTCACAAAAGTGTGTCGGTTCCCATGAATGGTAGTAGTAGTAGTCATAGTGATGGAAATAATTCTTTGCTAAAAAATTTCCCAGATTCCAAAAGATTATAAATAAGAGTCTCAGTGTTAATTGTTTACGACAGTACATCTGTAGCACCGTGGTGAGCCAGAAGAAATGTCTGCTCAGGGATACTTCAGGTTAAGTATCTCCTAAAGAGTTACTTAAGGGGTAAAGGGGAAAGAGGGGATTGGTAGGAAAGGCATATTAATATAGCGTCTACATGTCAGGATGGGAAGAATGGGATTAGATTAATTGTCAGACACAAGTCAGGATTGTCAAAAGTATGTGGAATGATTATAAATTGTAACACCAAGTCACTGTAGCACACCAATGTTCATAGCAGGGTTATTTACAATAGCCAAAAGGTGGAAGCAACCCAAGAAGTTATTGATGGGTAAATGGACAAACAAAATGCAATATATGTATACGATGGAATATTACTCACCTTAAATAGGAAGGAAATTTTGATACATGCTGCCACATAGATGGACCTTGAAGACATTATGGTAAGTGGAAAAAGTCACTCACAAAAGTACAAATATTGTATGATTCCATATCTGTGGAGTACCTAGAGTAATCCAACTCATAGAGAACAGTGGTTGCCAGGGACTGGGAGAGGGAGTAACCGGGAGTTAGTGTTTAATGGGATTGGAATTTCAGTTTAGGAAGATGAAACAGTTCTAGAGATGGACGATGGTGATTGTTGTACAACAATGTTATTATACTTAATGCAATAGAACTTTACACTTAAAATGATAAAAATGCTAAATCTTATGTGTGTTTATCATAATAAAAAGGGGAAGTCTTGTACTTTTCTGAAGAATACCTTTTAAAAGTTCCTCATTGCACTCAGAGTAAATGCCAGTGTCCATGCCATGGGCTACAAGGCCCTGTGTCTTCTGGCCTCCCTCCTCTACCTCTCCAGCATCATCCGCACCACTTTCCCCATGCTCCACTCTGCTCTAGGGCACTCCAAATGCATTATTCACTCAGGCCTTGGCTCTCAGCATCCCCTTTTCTGACAACATATTCTCCCTAGATATGCCCATGACATGCCTCTTTTCTCTCAGGTCTTGCTCAAATGACACCAGATCAGTAAGGCCTTCCTTAATAACTTGATCTTAAATTACAATCCTTAAATTACAATTTAGCATTCGTCTACTGCTCTTTCTGCCATAACTCTTATATTCCTGACACATTACTTGCTTAATTTAATTGTTGTCTGCAACCATCATCCCCTACAATGGAATTTGAGCTTTATGACAGGAAGTGACTTTGTCTGTTTTTGGATGGCTGAATGCCCAGTGCCTAAAGCATTCAAACATATGTTGTAAAGAATATCTAAGGCAAAAATGAATAAACGAATGAAATTATTAAATGAAATTAAATAAAAATTCAGGTGCCTAAATTCAGCAAGGAGCACCTGTTTTTCTCCCTTGAACTAAGACTTAGCTAATCCTAATACGTTGTCAAGTATCATCCAGATTTATCAACAACCTAGGACTTGAATAAAGGACTTATTTCTCTCAACCATGGCTCTTTGCTTTTCATCATGCTGCACATCAAGGAAATAACCCTCATTATGCTCTCATCTTCCATCCCTCTGCTTTGTCATCGTGATAAACAACAACTTGATAATATTTAATCCCAGTTCATCATAGGCTTCATGCTTTTAGTCTGCTCTTGAATAGTCCACAACTATTTCAACATGGTGGTTCCATTTGACATATCATGCACCAAACACAAGAGGCCATTGTAGATAGAGAAATCAGGGACTTATGAAAACCTGGAGTCTGAAAACCTCATCTTATTCTACCCCCTAGTTAAAAAAAGAAGACCACATGTAGCTAGTTGAAAGCTGCATTTTCAGGAAGGAGGTCTCTTCTCTAATCACTTCCAGGACTTAGTTGGATGTGACTGCTGTTCTGGGATTCTGGTGAGTAAGTTCCCTGAGCCTGGGGGCCAACTGGAGTTGAAGCTCTAGAGGAGGAAAGCTGTTCAATTCAGAGCTGTCAGCACATCTTTCTCTATGAATTACTCTCCCCAACCTATCAGGCTTTTTTTCTTCTTTTAGTATAATAGAAGACTTTCTGTAAGAATGGGGCCCATTCAGAGCAGTCACCACAAACATAGATTTCCTTGTTAATACTCATTTGAGCCAAAGTATACTTCTCAGTAAATAGGATTGGGAAGAAATGGAATGGTTGAATCAGACAACATTTGTTATGTGGGAATTTTTAATATATTCATATTAACTCAGCCAAACAAAATCCCTCTTTTCTATTTTGGCACTAAACATAGGTGGCATTTTGACACGATGGCCAGAACATATGAGTTTGTCATGGAAATGAGGTGAGAGCATATCTTGGGTGGGGAAGTAGAAAAAGAGTGGATTGATATTAGGCCTGGCCCCCCTACATTGAAGGCCCTCCCTAGAGCCCCTGAAAGAACAGGAATAGTACATTAGGTGCAGAGATCCAGCCAGCTTTGTCTTTTGACCTTGGCTGCCACGTCAAAAATGGATTTTGTGAAGAATCAGGCTGACCCCATCGCTCATCCATCACTGGCCCTGGAAGCGATGTCTACACAACAGCAAAACAATTGAGTGATTCAGGCTGCAGCTACACCAGGGAGTTCCCAATCTGTTGTTGCTTCCAGTAGTTTCAAGGCGTGTTACAAAATTTCATCCACTGTTTTTTTTTTTTTTAATTAAGGTAAATATATTTTATAAAGAACTGAAAAAGAAAAGATGCTGTTTGAAATGAAAACTTCAAAAGGAGTAAGGATCACCCACCTATGCAAGGCCCACGTAAACAACGGGGATCGAAAGAATTCATTAATCCACTGGTTATTTGGACTTCAACAGACCAAATAGCCCTTTTGGTGAGCTTTTTAAAAACTGAACAATGTCCACTTTTTATATTTCTTTGAGAAACATTCTGTTGTATTAAATGAAAAGTGAGAGTGAATTAATTATGAGAAAGGGATCTTTTAATGAAGCAAATAGAGCTTTTCTTTTTTCCTCCTTTCCTCCATCTCTTCCTTCATTCCTTCCATTGCGGAGAGGGAAGCTATTTACAAGTCATTTGAATACAATAGTGCTTTGTAATCTAGGGAGAGAGGTGAGTATTTAGGTTTATAAGAGAATTTTTGTTTATACCACTAAGACACTTGGCTAGGCTTTGAGTTTTTGGTAATAAAATGGGGGTTAGATGAAGCTTCATGTATTCAATGGTAATTCATTGTCCTCAACGTGCCTCCGATCACTTTTCGATGTCTCCAAAGTCTTTCCCAATCAAGTATAAATGAACAGCATCACTATGGCAAATATTCTCTCCAGCTCTAACATCATGCATTTGGCAAGTCATATATGTCTGTGAGCCTCAAAATGTTAAAATCTATATCCTGTATTTCCAACTTCTCTGGGAAGCTGTTAAGTGTTCATTGAAAATATTTTGAGACATAAGAGTTAAATAAAAGCGTCTTATCTCAGCGGTGAAATGGGATCCTGGAATTACAGTTTATACATTTGATTTCAGTTGCTTTTATATTAACTTTGCAATTGTAAGTAAGATTTCTTAATCTCTGTGCATATAAAACTCCAGATAATAGCATTGTGTTATTAACAAAATTATTAATATGATAAGAAAATAAACCAATACAAGGAAAACATTTAGCATAGCATCTGGTGCAAAAATAAGTCCTCAATAAAGGCTAATTGCAATTTGTATGCCTAGAGATAATTATAAAAGAGGATTAAAATACTTAAATAGGAGAAACATTTCTTATTTGCATTATATAATGCAAAAGTAAACTTCTTTACCACAGATTTCCTAGTTATCATGAGTTCTAAATTAATAGAATCCAAATTAAAAAGGGAATTTGGTTTTAAAGCAAAATTCATAGTGAAAGATATGGTTACATAAACAATTAGGGATAGAGGCAATAGAAGTCATATCTGAAAAAAGTGAAAACAAGCCATTAATGTTGTTGGTCATTTAAGCTCAAAGCAGATCTCTCCTCTCTGAACTCTGTTTCCCGAGGAGATTCCGTCCATTGCAAGCCCTTTTACATTACATAGGTCTCATTATCAGTCTTCAGCCTGGACCTTTCTTCAGAGCTCCAGCCTTCATGTGTTCTCATTTCCTCTTGAGTGAATAGCAGGCACCTCAAACTTAATTCCTCTGAATTGGAAACTTTGATTTCTCTTTGGAATCTTTTGTTCCTCAGTCTCTATCTCTGGTCAATGGCATCATAGACTCATAGACACAAAACAGAAATCTAGATAACATCCTTGAACTTTCCCTCTTCTACACCCGTTATTTGTTCAATCATCAATTCCTTTGATTCTATCTACTTAATCTTTATTGAATCTGTATATTTATTTTTCCCATTTCTACCACAGCCACCCTCACTTCAGGCTACCTTATTCTCTTACCTAAACTCTTGCAATAGCCTCTTGATAAGTTTCCCCAATTCCACTCTTAGCTCTCTTTAATCTACTTTCCATATAGCTCCAGAATGTTATTTTACAGAAGAAAATTGGACCAGGCAACTTCCAAGCTTCAAATCATTTGACACCCAAATCATAGAATAAAATCCCCGTCCCTTAACTTGGCCTACAAGACTGCATGGGCTGGCTCTAGCTCAGTAGGTTCTAACCACATATACTTTGTGTTAGTTTTCCAACAAGCTAAGGCCAAGTTCCTTCTTGTCTTTGAATATTTTACAAAGCTTTTTGTCTGCCTAGAATTTTCTTGCCTCTCACCTTCATATGCCTACATTCTCCTTAATTTAGGGGGTAGAGCTTAAGTTGTAATGACTTTTCCAGACTATTCTATCTATTCTATGTAAATAGATATCTACCTCAGTGTTCTCTGTTTCAGAACTGTGTTACGTACATAGCACTTACACAGTTTGAATTATGGAGGTTTTTCTTTATTTACCTTGTATTGTCTGTCTTTTCATTATGCTTTAAGCTCTATGAGGGAATATCCTTTCTGTTCATAAATGATGCTCAATTTCTATGACAAGCACAGGGCTTGTCATAGGAATTCAATAAGTATATAAAAAATGACATTTTAAAACTTGGAAAGATGTGCCTGATAAAGGACTGTTATCCAAAGTATACAGAGAACACGTAAAGCTCAACAATATGGAAATAGGCAACCTGATTAAAAATGAGCCAAAGACTGTAATGGACACCTCACCAAAAATGATACACAGATGGCAAATAAGCATATGAAAAGATGATCCACATCATCTGTCATCAAGGAAATTGCAAATTAAAACCATAAGATACCACTGTACACCTATCTGAATGGCCAAAATCCAGAATACTGACAACACCAAATGCTGATGAGGATGTGGAGCAACAGGAGCTCTCACTGATTGCTGGTGGAAATGCAAAATGGTACAGCCATTTTGGAAGACTGTGGCAGTTTCTTACAAAACTAAAAATACTCTTACCAAATTATATAGCAATTATACACCTTGAGATTTACCCAGAGGAGTTGAAAACTTATGTCCACATAAAAACCTGCACATGAGTGTTTACAGCAGCTTTATTCATAATTGTCAAAACTTGAAAGCAACAAAAATGTCCTTCAGAGGTGAATGGATAAATAAAATGTGGTCTATCCAAGGAATGAAATATTAAGTGCTCAAAAGAAATAAGGTATCAAGCCACGATAACACGTGGAAGAAATGTAGCTGCATTTTACTAAGTGAAAGAAGCTAATCTGAAAGGGCCACATACTGTATGATCCCAACTACATGACATTCAGGAAAAGGTGAAACTATGGGAACAGTAAAAAGGGTTTCCAGGGTTTAGCGGGATGAGACGGTTGTATAGGTGAAGCACAGAGGATTTTTAGTGCAGTGTAACAGTATAATAGGATAGTATAATGGTAGATATATGTCATTATATATTTTTTCCAAGCCTATGGAATATACAATACCAACAGTGACCCCAATGTAAATTGTAGACTTAGTGATAATGATGGTCAATGTAGGTTCTAAATTGTAACAAATGTGCCTCTCTGGTGGGGGATGTTGATATGAAGGGGGCTATGCTGATGGAGGGGCAGGGGATAGAGGCAGTATCTCTGTACTTGCTGCTCAGTTTTCTGTGAACTTAAAACTCCTGTTAAAAATTAAGTGAAAAACGACCAGGTGCGGTGGCTCACGCCTGTAATCCCTGCACTTTTGGAGGCCGAGGCGGGCAGATCACAAGGTCAGGAGACCATCCTGGCTAACATGGTGAAACCCCGTCTCTACTAAAAACACACATAAAAAATTAGCCGGGCGTGGTGGTGGGTGCCTGTAGTCCCAGCTACTTGGGAGGCTGAGGCAGGAGAATGGTGTGAATCCGGGAAGCGGACCTTGCAGAGAGCCAAGATTGCGCCAAGGCACTCCAGCCTGGGTGACAGAGTGAAACACCGTCTCAAAAAAAAAAAAAAAAAAGACAAAAAATTAAGTGAAAAACAAAAATTTAGTCATTGATTGTGGTCTTAAAAGGCGTAGATTAATAGTTAGGAGACTTGAATTCTTAATTTTAGGTTTTTCTTTAACGACTTTTATGAACTAAATATAGTAGTTTTATCTCTTTATATCTCTCATTGTATTTTTTAAGAGAATGAGTAAACAGCAAATAATAGATGCCCTATGTTGACTCTTTAATTTTTTATTTTCAGAAAGACTATTTATGTTGAGGTAAGGTGGTGAAAAAGAGCATCTACTGTTTTCATGAGTCTTATAGAAGATAATTGCATGATCCAATGGTCCAGAGTCCCAGTAAACTTTATGTCTATTTATTTTCCCTGTGTGTCTGTCTCACACAGGCAGCTTCTGTCTCCTTGAATATAATTTTCATCTTTAATAATTTTCAGTTGCCAGACTCTAGTTTTTACTTTTCATCCACGTGTTTGGACTCAACAACTGTTGCTGGTTCTTTGTGCTATCTCTATGTCACCCTTTTGAAGTTTTCTTCATAGGCACATCTTTCCAGTTACCTATTTATTGTTACACTTTAAAACTTCTCCAGTTCTCATTATCTGTCTGATCCCTCCCAAAGTCCCAACTCAATAGAGAGTTAGGAGGAAGCATTTGATTTTGTAAATCTTTTTTTCATCTTTGCCAACTGAGACTATTTGATCAATTCTAATAATAGCATACATTTCTGACCTTCTGTTAATTTCAAAGAGTACTTATCTAGAGATGCTGCTATCCGTTCTCTAGATAGGACTCCTCATAGCCAAAATGGCTCTCATATAAGACTGGACATTCTTGCTTTAGTGTTGTAACAAGCGTACCTCTTGGGCTCCACAGGAATCAGAACACCTCTGTGAGCAGTACTTGTTACTTAATCAGTTGATGAGGGGATAACTCGCCCTTCTTCTTTCCAAAGCTTTGGCAGGAAAGCCTTCATTAATATCTAGATACAGTGAATAATTCTGGAATTGACAAAACAAAGGCAGGACAATAAGATATAAACTTTCTCTTCCCATATTATGTTATAAACTAATAAGCATTATTATGCATTTTATAGTGTATAGTATCCTTTAATGAATTTCTTATGCAAATGACATTCAGGTATACTGTTTCTGTTTAAAATAATTTTTAGAATGAATTATTTTGCTTTATTATGCACTTTGTTAGTCTATTTTTTAAATAAATGCGATGTTTTAAAGTATTTTTAACTAATATTTTTATTATAAATAAGTATAGTATGTATTATGTATAATTAAATTTTCATGGTATGTTTAGTATGTATCATTAAATCAACAAACATTTACTGGCCACCAACTTTGTGCTGGATATGAGACTACAAGGTTTAATGAAGAACTTAAGGTTTAGTGAGAGAAACAACAACTATAAAGGAACACTCATTTTGGTCTGCGTGATGATTTGTAAGATGATCAAAGATTTCCATTCAGTGCACAGTACTCAGAGTATTAATTTCAAATAAAAAAAATTGTCAGAAAAAAATTAGGAAACTTATGAAGAAGAGAAGAATGTCGGCAGGGAACTCTAATTAGATTAATGATTAGAGCTGAAGGTGCCAGGTTCAGCTCCAGGTGCTTTATATTATACTGTAACTCATTTAATTTTTGCAACAACTACATGACACAAGTACTGTTATTACCCATGACTTACAGGTTAGAAAACTAAGAAACAGAGAGGTAAGTCATTTTCCCAGGGTCACATGGCTTGTGGGGCTGGGTTTTAACCCAGGCAGCCTACCTCTGGAACCTATGAGTTTAGCCATGATGCAAAACTGGCTTCCAGGTTAGTCACAGGATTGACTTTACTTGCTCATGCTTGTTCTCTGCACACCATTCCCTCTCCTGCTCATGCTCTCCCATTCTATCTCTCCCCTCTCTTTCCATTGCAGAATGGAATAGAACATAAAGGAGATGAAGACATATCACATTTCATAGATCATGAGAAGACAAAGTGAACTCAGGTCTTTCCTTAACTAACTCCGATGGGCCAAGCAGCAAGTGCACACCAGTTTAATGGAAGCTGAGAAAAACCCTGAGCAGAGTTGAGATGAAATTGTTATACTAAGCACAAGATCCTGGACCATGCATGTTTATAGCAAGAGAGTAGAAGTTGGGGATATCCATTGGCAGAAAACTCTCTCTCTTTCTTTCTAATGTGAGAATATTCAGAAAGAAGGTATACAAAAGGCAGTTTTTTAAAGCAATGACTTCTCCTAAGTTTTCACTTTTGGCAATAGTGTTTTCGTGATATGAGCATTAGCTAGTCATAAATATAGTTTTAAGCTTGGTTTTAATAAATTTTAAATGATAGCTAATATTTAAAGCAATTAGTGTATGCCAGGCATTGTTATATATTATTTTACTGTATTAATCAATTTGGTCTTTTTAACAACTAAGAAAATTATATATAACTATTTTACAGATGAGAAAACAGAAGAGTTGTGAGAGGCCAGATCACTTGCCCAAGTTCACACAGTCACACAACTGGCACAAAGTACTGCTTTGAAGCCAAATTGACCAACTGCAGAGCCCATTCTCTTAACCCTTTCTATAACAAGAGTACCTGTATCTGTTTGCCTGGCATATAGTAGGCACTCAATAAACATTAGTTTATTTATGGAATTACATGAATTCTTGTTGGGAATGTTTGCCAATACAGATCCCATCTTTTAAAAAAATTAGGATAACTATGACATTAAAATGAAAAGTTCAAGCCAGAATTGGGAAGTAGAGCAGAAATAAGAGCCACAGAAACTTTCACAATAAGAGCATCAGCTTTTTCACAGCCCACAAGTCATTTCAAGCCATTTTCCAAGCATGCCTCTGTGATGGTCCTAGGGACATTTAGTGCTTGAAGTATATTATTCGATGAGTGCAATTCACATTTATCTTTCAAAAGTTCCTGCTTAATAGCCTCTGATATGAAGTTTGTATACTTCCTCTTCAGTTATCAAGGACTCAGTTCTCCCTCTCCAAGCTGACAAGCAAACTACACCAGGTAAGGAAGACTTCATTTAAGACTTTTGCAATAGAGGATGAAGATTGAACTCAATTCTGCTCAAACAAAAGCAGGCTGATTTTTGAGCACTGGGTGAGCTAGTGGAAAAGTCCTGGAAGACTTTAGCAGGGTGATTAGTCAATTTGATTAGGCCATCTGTGTTTGCTAACTGTTGCTTGTCTAAGTTAAGCTCCTGTTCTCTCATAGAAACTGGGAGATGGGGTCTCTATCTTTCTTGATAATTACATTTCAAAGGGAGAGCTCCCAGGTCCTTGAGAAAGACATTCTTGGGTTATAAAACTGGTGGGAGGTTGGGAGAAGATTTGCATCTCAAAGAGTCAAGAAAGAATTTACAATTAAAAGTTTCCTACCATAAATGATCTGAGAAAAGGAGGTCAGGGGCCTCTAGTCAGGAATAAATCTTTCTAAAGTTGAGTCAAGCTGGGGAGAACTTTAGTGGTGTTTTGGTCATAGCACAAACATCTTTTATACTGGCTTTCATTGTATTATAACCAGGTCTTTTGCCTCATAAAACACAAGCCTCTTAAATAGTAAGTCTTGGCCTGACTGCGTCAAGCTCAGTGCCATGCTCATTGAAATACCCAGTAACTGTTTATTAAATGAATCTATAAAGACCCCAAACACACATAAAAGCCCTGGGGTACCTGGCTGTTTACTTCTATTTCTATCCTGAAATGCCTTTTGCTGTAGACTTTAACAGATATGAAACTGAAAGGAGAGTTTCTCTTGTGTAATTTTCCTTTCAAGTAAATCGAATTGAAAGAGTCTTGCTGAGAGAAAATGTTAGGAGTTAATCTTATTGCTGATGACAATCATGTCTAAAATGTCCTCTTCTATAAGCACCTATTTTCTCTCTGCTTGTTGATAGAGCTCTCTTGTTAGGTCCCTTTGCCTTCTGGCTGCCCTATCAGTATCCTATATGTATCCTATATACACATGTGATATAGTCTTTATCCAGGATAGTGTTGTAAGAAGAGCACACCAAATAAAGAAGCAGAAGGCTTGGGTCTGAAGTGCCTGGGTCTGTTCCAACTTAGTTCTTCTTCTTGTTTGAGACAGGGTTTCTGTTGCCAAGCTGAAGTGCAGTGGTGTGATCATAGCTCACTACAGCATTGACCTCCTGGGCTCAGGAGATCCTCCTGCCTCAGCTTCCTGAGTAGCTGGGACCACAGGCACATGCCACCATGCCCAACTAATTTAAAATTTTTTTTTTTTTTTTTTTTGTAAAGACAGGGTCAAACTATGTTGCCCAGGCTGGTCTGGAATTCCTGGGCTCAAGTCATCCTCCCACCTGGGCCTCTTAATGTGCTGAGATTATACAGGCATGAGCCACTGTACCCAGACTCCAACTTACTTTTTGAAGGAAAATATTCTACACTGAGTGGCCGCATTGGCTTATGGACAAAGAATACACATTAGGCTATTTCACATTAAAACTGCAGTTTCCAGAATCTCTTGGAAAGTTCAAAGCCCTGTTCTGTTGGAAGACTGTCATCTCGTGCAACAATAGTTCTCGTCATTCCTCCACGCTCAGCCTGCTCCATTCATATATATCATCTGCCTGGTGCACGGTTGGCCCAATTTCTTCCTCTTTCCAGGACTCAATTTCTTCATTTATTAAGTGGAGCAGGTCTAGAGGAGGGGGAATAATACTTTGTAGGAAATTTAGGAGGATAAATGGAATTTTATTAATGGTATTAATGGTCCATGTTACTTACACATTTCATATGCAGGTTTTATTTTTATTGCTGGTATGGAATAAATATATTGCTTGGCTCTGCTTGTCAGACAAATTTGATGGTAGCTAAACTATGTTGATTTTCTGCTGACATTGACCAGTTAACTCATTCAAAACACTCACAAAATGTACATTAAGACATTCCTTAAGGATCTTCTTAGTTGAGTAAACATAATATATCAGTCATCCAGCCTTCCATTCTTCCACCCACCATGTGTTTCCTTTATGGATTAAACATTATATCAAGTGTTAAAGGTACATCATCACTATACAATATCTAAGTTGACTGAACATTGACTATGCAATGATTACATTAGTTCGTTATTTCACTTAATCTTTACAACAGTCATATAATTTAAATAATATTTGCATTTTAGAACGAGGAAACTCAGGCTCAGAGAAATTAGACAATGTTCTCAACATTCCCAGGACTGTTAGGTGGCAAAAATTAGAATACATTAACAATACATAGTATTCACCTTCAAGAAATTCATAGTTTTATAGGGGAAGACTAAAGAGTATTCTTCAAATTTTTACTGATTTTAACACATTATAAACTTTAATAAATTTCCTCTAATCTAAGCTTCAACTAATCCAGCTAGGTTGACATATCTCTTTTTCCAATCCTGTAGTAACTAAAATAAAACAGAGAAATAGTTACTATAGCTCCATTGTATAAAGTTAATATTGAGAAATTATTAGCAACATTAATTTTCTTTTTGGTCTCTGAAGCTAAAAGTATTTTCATTTCTCCTTTGCTTTCTCCAAAATGCACACAAATTTTGGACCCTATGTGTGCCTTTTGGTGAGGTTGGGATATGTAAAATGTGAAGAACTTTGCTACTTAGACTGCATCTACAGCTCACCTTTTGAGCAAACCATTAGCCTATATAGAAGATATTAAGAGTCAGCCACTGCGCTTTAATAAATAAGACACTTTCCTACCCTGGCTGACATAATTGGGCTATTCAGGTTTTTCCTTTCTCCCACCCTTCTAAAATATTTTCTGCTTCTCTAGAAGTTGATTATTCAGCTTTGTGTAGTACCATATTGCTTATGTTCACCCTGTATTTTACCATGTGGAACCTGGAATGATTTCTTAGAAGAAAGACTATTTTTCCATTCTCTAGTTTCCATTACGTTCTCTTCAGACTTATTGTTCTACTTTTTCTTCATTTTCTCTCTTCAATAATGTTTAAGACAAAAAAGTCCCCCTTTCTTCCTGAAAGGGTGCCATCAGTAGCAACAGACCTCAAAACTCCTCAATGGCAGACCTATATCTCTTGGTACAATTTTCTTGGGTTACATCAAATTGTGGAACTCCCCTAATAAAAATCTTTCAACTGAGCTTCTCAAGGCCCATTAGGATAAATTCCAAGCTCTTCATTTCAAGATCACAATAAGCTCTTTATAATTTGTCCCTGCTTGCTGGGGTTTTATATTTTACCACTTTCTCCCTTGAGCATGAAGCTCAATTTTCATTCTGAATCTTCATTTCTTCAAAGGCAGAAGCTACCACTGGCCTTTGAAATCTTTTGCCCCTATTTTAATGTCTTTTGCAGGCTTTTAATACCTATTTATTTAAAGCTGATTCTTGTTATTTAAGGTATTTATGTTTTATAAAGTTGCTGCAACACTACATTAGCAGATATTAAACCATTGCTTCTAGAGGATATGTACGTAAAGATTATAATCTTAAATCCTAAAAATAACTCATCCTGGTAGATTCTGTTTTCTTTATTTTACGAAAGAGTAAACAAGGTCCAGAAATGTTAAGTGACTTGGCTGAAGCTGCCCTGCTAACAGGGGCCGGAGTTGAGATTGAAACCCGATTCAGCTGGAGCAGTGTTGGAGCTCTTTGCACCAGGTGGTGCAGTCCTTACAACTCCATCCTCTACTCGTGTCTATATAAGAGCTGAAACAAAGAGGAAGGGTTCCACCTGGTTCATGCTCACCTGCAAACATGTGAGTTGAGGCAGTCAAAATGCACACCATTCTGAGCATGTCTGTAAATGATGGGAAAGTGCTATAAGTATTGATTCTGGGGTTCCAAGCACATTTTAGTGATAGATTATTTTGCAAATACAGAATCTGCTAATAGTCGGAATTGACTGTGCAAGCCTCAATTGCTACTCTTAGAATGGGTTACATATTCCTGCTGGTTGCTTTTGAACTTCCTGTGTTATAACCTTTATCATACAGTATTGGAATTGCCTATTTCATTATCCTCCTACCCTGTGAGAGTATATAATATACAAGAATAGGGAGTTTCCTCTATTATTCTTCTTGTTCTCCAGGTCCTGTCCCAGCACTTGACATATAGCAGAAATCCAAAAAGTGCTTGTTGACTATGCAATCTAATGAAAACACTACAAAGCATAATACAAACAAATGGTAGGAAGTGGTACCCCTCTATTACATCACCAAGATTGTACTACTCATGCTATATGGGTTTCACACTGCTGTGCTTATACAACCACCTTAGTACTGGGGGCTAGCAAGTCTTTGGTTAGAAACTTACCAACAAAGACAAATGGACAAGTGCTTTGAGGATGTTTTGATCAACTTTCCTACAGTTCTTGTGAAAGGCAATGATAATGAAACAACTTTGAGGCTCTGGGTGTTTCCTCCATTGTTTTCTTATATCAGGAAAGCCTTTAACAGATATAAGTGGAGTCATTATTTCAAAGAGTTCTTGTATTAACTTTAACTAGAAGAGATTTCTTCTTTTACCCAACACACCCATAAAATAATAGATGTGTAAGAAGCTTAAAAGGGAGGCTGACAAGTCCAATTTCCACATCTTATCTTTGAATATAGAGAAATTGTCCAAGTGGCACATATTTTGAAATGCTAGTCACTGAAGTAGTTTGAAAAGGTCAAAGTCAAACTGCTTTGTCCTGTGATTAATTGTAACCATGCCCTTCTACTAGTGGAGGGACAATTATCTTGTAGAAAGAACAAATATATTGCAATAAGAGGAGTAAACTTTTATTTCAATGGGAAAAATTCTCATTTTGATACAATAAAATTCGTTAAAAACCTATCATGTCACATCTGATAGAAAATGAACCCACTCATGATTGATATGATTATGACTAACATTGAATAAGTCTAAGAGGCATTTCTCTTGGACCTCCACTCTGTTGGTGATGTCCAAGCTGCCATGAGGAAATTTGCTCT
Source organism: Pongo abelii (assembly GCF_028885655.2). Lineage (NCBI taxonomy): Eukaryota > Metazoa > Chordata > Mammalia > Primates > Hominidae > Pongo > Pongo abelii. Next base: position 138,666,796 of record NC_071992.2, on the reverse strand, counting down.
GGCCACATACCAAGTCATCATAGGAACCATGGACTGAACTCCAGTCCTCTGGCTCTTAGGCAATTGCCTTATACATCACATTGCCCTTCTAATCTCAGCCATGTTTATCTTGAGAATAAAGCTTGGCAAGATGTAATGAAAATGTGGTCATTCCAAAATTTTTATGAAAATAAATGATTTTCTCATTTCAATATTGAATTTCTTTCTGAGTTCTCACTCTTTTTATTTAACCATCAGATGAGGGTCTCAAAAATTAGATTTTTTTTTGGCTAATTTTAGTAACTTAGTTACGAAATTAAAATATAACATTTGTTATAACATTGATTTAATCCTTCTAAGCAAGAGAGCTCTTGAATAGGTTCAAGATTGTTTGGGAAGGAATTACTGACCACTTGCCAATGATAACTGCCAATGATAGACAGTAAAATAGCCCCTGGTGACAAGTCTTCAAGGTGAACTTAATTGGAAATAATTTGCATTGATCTTATTTTCCTCTGCCATGATGAGCTATGCTGTAAGAATGTAGATGTGAAATGTTCTTGCTTAGAATTGGTTATTTCTAACTCATTCTGTTGGGTTTTTAATTTTTGTAGCCAAAGGAGTAAGGACAAGTTAGAATGTGCAGAATGTTAGTAGTTTAGAAACCTAATAATTTGGCAAGTTTGTTTTTTAGCACCAATGATAATTTCATTGATGTCTTTAAATGTACATTGTTCCTGAGTTTTTCTTTTTAAACGTTTTATTTCTTCTTAGGCGTAATCGGTATCAAAGCCACTGTACTTTTTTGTCAAATATTTATGGGGTAGTCCTAGACAACCACATCCCTCAAATACTTTGTCCTTTCTTCTTTTCTTTCTTTTTGTCTTCCCCACCCCACAAAGTTTCTATATAGTTTTGTTAATTTTTCTTTCACCTCCACATTCTATCATCTTTCCATTTTTTGTCTCTCCTTTTATACCCCATGCTTGTCATCTGTGACCCAAGCCACTAAATAAAGGGAAACTGATAAATCAGAGCTACTTCTTAGATATTTTTTAAACAATTTAGACCCTCAAGTTAACTTCTGTAATAAACCTAAATTTAAAATGACTGGACAACAATACCCAGAGGGTGTGTATTGTCAATTGTCATCATTTTTTTCCCACATTTTTGTTGATGGAATTAACAGAGAAAAGGTAAAAATGACTCTGAAGAGAAATATAATCTTAATATATTAGCTTAAAAATAAATCAATTAAAAAGAAAGAAAACAGGCATTCAAACTGATGGAGATTCTGATTCTTTTGAACCTTTTATGCTGGTCTCTTTTTGTTAGGTTTCATGCTTTATACACAGAAATAGTTGAAGAGTTCAAAGACCTGTTTAAGTACTAATTAAAAATTTTGTGGTTTCTAAACACTATTGGTAAGATTTGGAATTTTGTAGAAAAAACACTATTTATGATGCTTCTCCATAGTTAATCATTGGAATAAATTGCCAAAACAGTTACAAGAATTTAGAGGTTGATTTTCTTTTTGGCATAACCGTAAGTGTAAATTTGGTTATGCTGGCTTCTGCCGACCTCAGATCTTCTACTAATAAAATATTTTAAAATATGGCTTGCTATTTGCCCACTAAGAAGAGATATTTTGAAAGTTGTTATGGTATTCAAACAGATATTTAGGTCTAGAAGAAAGACTTTATAATGACTTTAATGTTCAAACATTGTCTAGTGTTGCTTGCATAATAATCAGTGTTACATAATTTATCAAAATAAACCCCAACACAAAAGAATTCTTGATTTTTTAAGGATAAACATAAATACAAATTCAAAAGTGAAGATTCTCAAGAATGTTATTACAATTATGACCCAGAGGATGAAAGTGCAAACTTTAAAGAACTACTCAAGACTTATTGAGGAGAATATTTTAGTTTATGTTTGCCCTTGAATGCATATTTTAGTTATGTTTGCCTAAACTTGCATGGTTGTGTGTGTGTGCCTGTGTGTGTGTGTGTGTGTGTAAAACAATTTCTGTAACTATTCAGTTGACTCAGTTGTGAAACATAGTCATTATGATGTGCTGGAAAACTGGAGACTAAAGATGTTAATCCTGTGACATACATGTCTGAATCTCTGGTGATTATAATGAATAAACCATTCAGTTGTATCCAATGTAACTACTCATTGTTGCCCTGGAACGTACACGAAACGTCTGCTAATAAGGGCACATGTGACTGTTGTAAATCCCCATTTATTCTGATTCTGGAATTCGAAGGAAAGAATATGGCAACAGTCCACGCCTCCCCAGTTCTCATGGGGTAACTGAACATAGAAAGGAAATGGTGTCTTTTTGCCCCACAGAACCAAAAGGAATTTTAACTCCTTTATTTATTCAACAGTTTTTGAACACACACATTGATGTAGACATGAGCTACCCATGGGTTTATGTTTCTGTCAGTTCCTTTTTCATTTGGAACTCAGGCCTGACTGTTTTTTAGTTAATGATGGGAACACATGTTCAGCTTGCTGTTTCTACTGAGTTTCAGTCAAATTTGCTGTCTGGTGACAGAATTATTTTCTTATTCCAACAACTCACTCTCTGCAGAGGAGTGAGAGTGATTTTCAAAAACATAAATCTGTTATAAAATGTTCCTAGTTACAGTCTCAAAATGTTATCAATTGCACTCAGAATTTAAAAAAAAAACCCTCCTCATCTCGTTCTACAAAATCCGAGATGATCTATCCAACATCATTTTATGCTAATTCCTTCCCAGACCACTCAGCTCCAATCAGCTGCTCAAACGCCCCAGGCTTCTTCCTGATGCAGAAACTTGGACAGGCTGTTTTTCTGCCTGAACACTGCCCCATAGTCTCATCTCAGCCTAGGTCTTTGCATGAAAATTTTTGTTTCCTCCTTTATTATTTTGTTTTGTTTTTTTTACATCTTTTTAAAACTTTAGTTTTTAAGACCAAGGGTACAGGTACAGGTTTGTTATACAGATTATTTCATCACCCAGGTGTTATACCTAATACCTGTTAGTTATTTTTCCTGATCATTTCCCTCCTCCCACCCTCCTTTCTCCAAGAGGCCCCAGTGTGTGTTGTTCCCCTCTATGTGTCCATGTGTTCTCTTTTCTTCTGAGGTCATTCTGATTGACCCACTAAGAAACTTCCATCATTTTCTCATAGTGCATTAATCAGGGTTCTCTAAGGAGACACAATACGATAGATGAATATATGAAGGGGAGTTTATTAGGAAAATTGACCCAGTGGATCATAAGGTGATCCCGTAATAGGCTATCTGCAAGCTGAGGATCCAGGAAGCCAGTCTGAGTCCTAAAACCTCAAAAGGAGGGAAGCTGATATTGTACCCTTCAGTCTGTGGCTGAAGGCCTGAGAGCCCCTGGCAAATCACCGGTGTAAGTCCAAGAGTCCAAAAGCTGAAGAACTTGGGGTCTGATGTTCAAGAGCAGGAAGCATCCAACACGAGAGAAAGATGAAGGCTGGAAGACGCAGCAAATCTGTTCTTTCCATTCCTGCTTTCATGGTAGCAGCTAATTAGATGGTGCCCAGACTGAGGGTGGGTCTGCCTCTCCCAGTCCACTGACTCATATGTTAATCTCCTTGGCAACACCCTCACAGACACACCCAGGAACAACACTGCACCCTTCCATCCAATCAGGTTGACACTCAATATTAACCATCACACATAGTATGCCCTTTATTCTTTATAATATTTATTATAATTCTAAATTATATATTTGCCTTTTAACTTTTTTGTTTGTTCCCAAGACTAAATTTAAAAATATTTCCTCTGTCATGGATTTTATACCTAAAACATATTCAATAAACAACGAGAATAACTAAATGAGTGGATGAACAAATAACTTCAGCACATGAGCAGAATTAAATAGCATAGGTTTCTACAAAGTGGCAAAAAGAAGCTAGAGATTCTTCCCAAGAACTTTCTCATCTCAATCATGAGGCATCTGAGGGACAAGCTCTGAATGAATAGATGTATTTTATATATATATTTTTTTTATTATACTTTAAATTCTAGGGTATATGTGTACAACTTGCAGGTTTTTTACATATGTATACATGTGCCATGTTGGTGTGCTGCACCCATTAACTTGTTATTTACATTAGGTATATCTCCTAGAGAATACTTGGACACAGGAAGGGGAACATCACACACTGGGGCCCGTTGTGGAATAGATGTATTATTTAAGGCAGGATAGATCCACTTCTTGCAGGGATGGTGGTAACTACTTAAATAGCCCAAATGAAACTCTTGATAGGTTACCAAGTCTCATGGTTAATATTAGGTGTCAACTAGATTGGATTGAAGGATGCCTAGATAGCTGGTAAAATGTTGTTTCTGGGTGTGTCTGTGAGGGTGTTGCCAGAGTTTATTGACATTTGAGTCAGTGGACTGGGAGAGGAAGACCCACCCTCAGTGTGGGTGGGCAGCATCTAATCAGTTGCCAGTGTGACTAGAACAAAGCAGGTGAAAGAAGGTGGAATGAGCTGGCTTGCTGAGTCTTCTGGCTTTCATCCTTTTCCCATGCTGGATGTTTCCTTCTGTTCCTCCCGCCCTCCCACCCTTGGACATCAGACTCCAGGTTCTTCGGCCTTTGGACTCTTGAACTTACACCAGTGGTTTGTTTGCCTGGGGCCCTCAGGCCTAAGGCCACAGACTGAAGGCTGCACTGTCAGCTTCCCTATTCCCTGCTTTTGAGGCTTTTGGACTCAGACTGAGCCACTCCTGGCTTCTTTCGTTCCCAGCTTGCAGATGGCCTATTGTGGGACTTCACCCTGTGATTGTGTGAGCCAATTCTCCCCTTTCATATATACATATATCCTATTAGTTCTGTCTCCCTGGAGAACCCTGATTAATACCCCAAGTGAGCAATAATTTTTTTTCCACCACAACCTGAAGAGGCACAATACATAGACTTGGGCTGTAGACACATATGGAAGGATGCTCTTGAATTCAAATATGAAAGCAGCACCTGAGAAACTGATTCTTGAGAAAGAAGGCAGTTTGAAACCAGCCCATTCTGGGTAGAGAGACTTGGAGTTGTACAGACCTGAAGCATTAGACTAATTATAAACCATGCATGTCTCCTACTGTGAAGAGATGATTTCATTCCACTGTTTAACACATGATAGTAAAGGGTGATAGGTGTAAGGAAAGATAATTTGGTGATATGGAGTATCGTAGTATGGAAACTGTATCAGTCTGCTTGGGCTCCCACTAAAAAATACCATAGACTCGGTGGCTTACACAACAGAAATTTATTTCTCACAATGTTAGGGGCTGGGAAGTCCCTAACTTGATTTGGTTTCTAGTGAGGGCTCTCCTCCTGGCTTATAGAAAGCTGCCTTCTTGCTGTGTCCTCATCTGGAAGATAGAAGGAGAGAGATCTCGCTCTTGCCACGGTCCTATAGGATCAGGGCTTCACCTTTAAGATTTCATTTAACCTTAATTATCTCTGAAAGACCTGTCTCCAAATACAGTCACATGGGTGTCAAGGCTTCAACATATGAATTTGAGCAGAGGGCGGGGTAATTCAGTCCATACTGGGAAAACACCCTAGTTGCTGAGCTAACATAGTAATAGAACACTAAGTCCCTGGTGTGTATCACACACTGACACAGAGCACTTTACATATTTATCTCATTTAATCCTTTTAATGGCCTATAAGGAGAGTCCTATTTATAGTGGCAAACTGAGACTTCGTGTTATATTTTAAAGCTTGTCTTTTACAGTCACTTAATTTTACTTGTAAACAAAATGTTTGCAAAAATTTATGTCTTTAATTCTATTCCTAATTTTAGGAATGTATGCACACTAATTGAAATAAGGTTATGGTTAGTGGCTTGAGTGTGAAGTCAACTTGCTATGATAGTACTTTCATCTTTAAGTGGACCAACATGATTTTCTACAACGAATAATTTAATAAATGTGGTTTCCTATAATTTTAAAAAAAAAACTCTCCAAGGTTACAAGTCCTTGTAATTATTAAACCAAATCTCTCTAAGTTTTAGATTTGTTCACCTCTCTGATGACATTGTATAGAATAACTATAGATAGAATTTATTTGTTTCGTATGTAAATATTTGCTCACCCTTTCCTTATCTACTGACAAATTTTAACAACCAGCTCAGGGTTTTGTTCCCTCCAGTACCTAAGCTAACTATTAGGTACTGGATGTGACAGTTGTTTCAGTGGCTTAGGGCTTCTAGTTTCATTTATAAATTCATCCAGAGCTGAGTTAAAGAATACGAGACTGATTATATATTTTATTCTACACTTACAATAGGGAAACTGAGACCCAGTGATTATAAAACTGTCTCACAACACTCCCAGCAAGAAAAGTAACTTGAAGCTCAAGCTCATTCCCGTAAGATGCATTGTCTTAACCACCCCCCTCTTTTTTTTTTGTATGTTGCTGAGGATGCTCTACTTTTCTTAATCTGTAGAATAATTTTCTGACTTAATAAGTTTTCTTCCAGAGAATTTTCAAGTACTCCTCTAATGTTTCTTATCCTTTATGGGCTCTCTTTCTCTTCCCCTCATTTTCTTTAACTATTTATTCCAAACAAAACACAAAGAAAGTTTGACTACCAAATTCTCCTCTCTGGTATCTGGTTTTTTGTGATGACTTATTTTTAATCATGAATATATTCCTGTGTATGATTTGGCTGTGTCCCCACCCAAATCTCAACTTGAATTGTATCTCCCAGAATTCCCACGTGTTGCGGGAATGACCCAGGGGGAGGTAATTGAATCATGGGGCTGGTCTTACCCATGCTATTCTCGTGATAGTGAATAAGTCTCATGAGATCTGATGGGTTTATCGGGGGTTTCCACTTTTTCTTCTCTCTCATTTTTCTCTTCCTGCTGCCATGTAAGAAGTGCCTTTCACTTCTCACCATGATTCTGAGGCCTCACCAGCCATGTGGAACTGTAAGTCCAATTAAACCTCTTTCTGTTCCCAGTTTTGGGTATGTCTTTATCAGCAGTGTGAAAATGAACTAATACATCTTGTTAAAATTGATAAATTCCAGGATTTCTTGCTTTGTGGTTGGACTATAAAACATACGTGATCATTGTGGTTCAGGATCTTGGCCAAATTCTGAATTAAAGGGGTGTCTAAGTGAATGGTCCCTTTGGTGACTCCTGGGAAAATCTGAAGTTCATGCATGCAGTTCCAGGTTCCATTTCTAGGTACTAAAGGCTTGTAAATTCATCTTCAAAAATAGTAGGTTTTTGTCTCTTGGGAGACTCCTGAGGACCATAACTCTTAAATTTGCTCTTGATTTCACAGTTTTGACAGTTATTGTTGCCCTATTTTAAATGCTCTTAATGATTTTTTCTTTTTAAAGATTTTCCTTTGTGGTAATGATGTTTGCAAGTATTGGAAAAGAATTATTCTCCCTCTTAGTTTTTTCCATATAACCTTTAATTCAAACTCCTGGATATGATCTGTAGAGTTAAAATGTGTTTCTAACACAGGAAAGAATGCTCCTTAAGTGCCTGTATTAGTCAGGGTTCTCTAGACACACAGACTTAATAGGATATATACATACATATACATATGTATGTATATAAAGGGGAGTTTATTCAGGAATATTAACTCACACGATCACAAGGTAAGGTCCCACAATAGGCCATCTGCAAGCTGAGGAGCAAGAAAGCTAGTCTGAGTCCCAAAGCTGAAGAACTTGGAGTCCAATGTCTGAAGGCAGGAAGTATCCAGCACAGGAGATAGATGTAGGCTTGGAGGCTAGGCAAGTCTAATTTCTCCATGTTCTTCTGCCTGCTTTTATTCTGGCCATGCTGGCAGCTGATTCGATGGTGCCCACCTGGATTGAGGGTGGGTCTGCCTCTCCCAATTCACTGATTCAAGTGTTAATCTCCTTTGGCAACACCCTCACAGACACACCCAGGAACAATACTTTGCATCCTTCAATCCAATCAAGTTGACACACAGCATTAACCATAACATTGTCTCTTCTGTGCTGCTCCATGTTTTGAAGAAAGATGCTTAGATGATTTTTGCCATAGCATATCAAGCCAGGGTATAGGAACTATTGAGAACAAACAGAGACTTGCAGAGGACTGGCTGCATTTAAGCATTTGCACAGTGCACAGACAGCAAAGCTTTCCTTGGCTGTCCTACCATGTAGGACATGAATTTTGCCCACCTGCTGAGTGTAACTCACATGTTTCCCATCTTTAATGTAAGCTTCAGGTTCAATGGGTCAATATTCATCTCAGCAGATAGTTTTTCTGAGGTCTCAGTTTTCTCCAATGTTCCACTGTAAGCACATAAAAGTAGTGCAGCACTGTGTAAGCATAGTATCACCTAGAATGTTTTGTTTGAGGTATGAGTTTTAATTTATCAGAAACTGTGCACAGTCCCTAAAAGTCTCTAATTTCACAAGGAATTATGAAGCACTACATTTGTTCTATTGGAACACTAAGAAGTAAAGACTGACCTATCAAACTCTGAATTGCAAGTAACCCTCCCCTGGGCAAGAGGCACTTTTTTCATCTTTTTATCCCTGGAGGCTATGCTGGTACCTAGTACATAGTAGTTGGTTAATGAGTATATATTAAGTGAATATAGAAATGTTCAAATATTCCTAATATAGCTCAGGTGGGACAATTCTCCCATCCACACAATTGCATCTTCCAAACCTGGTTTAATGCCACACTCAATAAAAAGGAAAGAAGATTTTACTGCAGTGTTCTAGGGGAATGAGCAAGCAGAACCAGATTTTACAATCAATATATCCGATTTTCCTTCACAAGGTTCCTTTCCCGTGACTGTTACTCATCTTCATTCTTTCTCATAGCTCTTATCTTGCTTTTACTTGATGCCTCTCTTTCTAGAAATTCCAGTTTTGTTGTAGGTGAGTCAGCTTTGAATTCAACTTATGAACTTTACTCAGTAAAACATAAATGCAGTCATTAGCCAGACTGTGACTCCTTCTTTTTTCTTAAGTATGCTCTTTGGTAGCAGGGCAGGAGGTGGGAATCTCATCTTTTTGTAACCCATGGTCCCCAGTTTCGGGGATACACTGTGAAAAACTACCTATTTGTAACTGTTGCACCTTGAGTTCTTGCTGTTTCAAAAAGTTCCAGGAAGAAGCTCAGCCCTGGAAATACAAAAACATCTCGTTTGGATCAAAAAATACCTGAGTAGGAAATTAACTTTGGGGAACTCCCCTCATTACCATACTAAAAACCCTGCCCAGGGAGGAGCTTATTCTTCATTCTCTGTATATGCAATATATGTAGAAGCATGATCTGCGACTGTGCCTGTACCGACTTTACTGCACCTCTTCATGCAATGATGCAGCCAACCAGCCCAATAAAAGCCCTGTTTTCACCGTTATTCAGGAGGGCACTGCTTTGAGGGGACTATCCTGACGTCCTTACTTTTGAAAGTAATAAAATCCCCTTGTTAAATCCTCCTTGGTTGTGGTCATTGGACTGTCACCCAGCAAGCAATAAAGCTCACCCATTGTGTGGGTAACATTTTCACTTCAAGCATACAATTTATATATGTCCAGTAAATTCTCTTCCAAAGGAGAAATTCTACTGCTGGAACAATGAAGTTCAACCATAATATTCCTCCAATTATTTTCATTTTCTTTCTTTGGCTTCTTAATCTACCTCTGGGACAAATTCTAGTTTGGCATGGAAGGGATTCTGATTCTTAATTATTTATCTGAATTACAGTAATTTTAGTTGTTAACAGAACTTCTTTATTACTGTAAAAGATTAGGGATTATGTTCCAACTCTGTTACAAAATAACTGTGTGACCTCAATCACTCTAAAACTCTATGTTCTTCTGTAAAATCGAGCTCTTTAGAATTAAACCAGTCAGTGGTTCTCAATCTCAGTTGCACATTGAACTCATCAGGGAGTTTCACAAAATATGACGCCTGATTTAATTTGTATGAAGTAATTCTCAAGCATCTAGATTTTTTAAAGCTCCCCAAGTGATTTTAATGCACAGTTGAGGTTGAAGATTACTAACCCAAGAGCTATGGTGATAATTAAATTAATGTGTATGGAAACACTCTGATAAACTGAAAAGGATTATATGAATATAATTTACTTCTAGAGTTTTTATTAAAGTAAAACTGATAAGGCATTCTAAAGTCTTTCTTTCAGGCCTGTAGGTAGAAGAACCGAGCTGTCTCAGTTTACCCAGAACTTTCTTGGTTTTAATACTAAAAATCCCATGTCTCGGGAAATCCGTCTGTCCTAGGCAAAATTTGAGAGTTTGTCACCCTAACTGCAGCTGTTATTGCACAAGTGAGATTTCAGATTTACAGAGTTCAAGAAGAATGTATTATCTCTTTTCTATTTCTTACAATGCTGGGATATTCAATGGAGCTATAAGTTAAAAGAACAGAACTCCTATCTGAATTGAATTGAATGTATTTAAATGTTTCACTGCCTTCTCTCTGCCTCTAAAAAACCCTTTCTATATTCTTTTCCTTGTTTTCCATATTTTTATTTAGGATAGTTTCTCAACCTGAAAAGTCTTTCTTCTCCATCTTTATCTACCCAACTTTTAAGGTTTTTGGGATTTGGGTGATTATCTAATTGTGGATAGTTTCTCAACCTGAAAAGTCTTTCTTCTCCATCTTTATCTACCCAACTTTTAAGGTTTTTGGGATTTGGGTGATTATCTAATTGTGGAAGAAAAAAGTAAGGCAGGAAATAGCATTTGTGTTGAAAATTACCTTGGTGATGATTTTTCCCCCTTAAAAATATAAAATTTACACTAACATTTAGAATCAAATAGTGAGAATGGGTATGCTTAAAACATGTCCTATATAAAAAAATGACTTTCTAGAGGTCACTTTGTCCCAGCTGGCATAATGGTTTGATTTAGTAAATTTGCTCTGATAAGTAAAGTAGATCAATTGATTCAGTAATAATTAGGACCCTACTTTGCTGCCTGGCCCTGTTAGGAGAAGTCAAGCCAATGAAAGCCTTGCCCTTAAATAATGGGATGATGCGTATGCGTTTGTTTCTGTTTTGTGTGCATGTTTGTGTGTGCTGGTGTGTGTGCTTGTGTATGTGCTTGTGTGATAGTAGTGCTGGGTGATAGGGATGAAGTTTTCTTCTGTGCCACTGATATAGTTTGGCTGTGTCCCCACCCCAATCTCATCTTGAATTGTATCTCCCATAATTCCCATTGTTGTGGGACTCAGTGGGAGATAATTGAATCATGGTGGTGGTTTCCCTCATACTGTTGTCATGGTAGTGAACAAGTCTCATGAGATCTGATGGTTTTATAAGGGGAAACCCCTTTCGCTTGGCTCTCACTCTTCGCTTGTCTGCCACCGTGTGAGATGTGCCTTTCACCTTCTGCCATGATTGTGAGGCCTCCCCAGCCATGTGGAACTATACGTCCGCTAAATCTCTTTATTTTGTAAATTTCCCAGTCTCGGGTATGTATTTATCGACAGCATGAAAATGGACTCATACAAGAGATTCTCTGTCATTGTCTGAATCTAGCTCCTTGTTGAAAGGGAAATCTGAGTTATGCATTTTCAATGCTTTCAGATCTCATGGAATAAAGGCAACCATAGAAGGGTGGGGAAGACACTGAATATTAGTAGACAACATCTAGCAAATTACCACATTGACTTTAACTTTATAACTAGGGAAGACAACTGACTCCATATAAGAAAATTACTTTCTGGTAAAATTTGACTTTAATGTTAATGATTTGAAGTCATAAGCGGTGCACTCCTTGGCTCCTATGATTGTCCAGGGAACAGACTGAAGGAAGGTCATCACCCATCTCACTGCCTGGAGCATGCCATGCACTCAATCAATGGTGGTTGTCATTACTGTTAGAGCAGCATGACAGGCAATTAGCTCTTGGCAGCATATTTAGGCCACAAGCCTGAGTCACTCAGGAAACTTGGGCATTGGCCACAGATATCAGTGTCACTACCACATAGAAAATGGACAGCTGATTGGAAAAACAACATGTTGAGCTTTGGTCTTTTCACATCATACTCTACACCTCATTGCCCAGCATTGCCAACATTTTTGAATTTATCCTTGAAGATTCTCTCTCTCTCTCTCTCTCTTTCTCTCGATGTTCTCAGTTTATTCAACAAATGCTTATTGAGTACCTGCTGTATGAAAAAGCACTGTCCTGGGAACCAATGAAATAGAAATTTGACAGTTAATGGCTACCTTTATGGGACTGATAATGAAGCAGGGAGAGAAGCAAATGTGTGTGTGTGTGTGTGTGTGTGTGTGTGTGTATTTGGGCACCTGGTGCATATTATGCCATAGGTACTGGTGATGAAGCTGCAATAATAATTTTATCCTTTGTGGGAATGTGTTGGTATAGTAGGAGGGCTACGACAGGTATGAAAGAGAGCTTGGGGGGATTTAGATATTAAAGAGTTCATAAAAGGAAGAAATGCATTCCTGCTGGATTTGCTGCTAAACATTTTAAAGAGAGTCAAAAGGTGAAGAAATTGAAAAAATTAATAATATTGGGGCAATCCCAAGGACACAGGTGCTAACTTAAAGGGATTCCTACTGGAAAAATCTAGGACAATTTGAGTGCAAAATAATCAACAGTAGTAAATGGTCAACCATCAAAAATCAGTAATCTACTAATTTATCTTAATAATAAATAGGTAGATAGGTGGAAGATGGGGGTGAAAGGAGTTATTGCTCACAGTTCTTGCTAACTGGTAAATGTAGAGAGAGTGTGGGATATGGAAAATCATTTTACAATAATTATAATAAAGAGTGTTTCAGGCAAAACTTATCAGTTAAATGTTTAATCGAGGCAGAAATTTTTATAAGAGGCAGCATGTTCACATTCTTATAAAGTGTTTCTCCCAACTGCTTATTAGTTGTGAAGGAAAAATAAAAAGTAACCATACAATAATTTTAACAATGTATATTACCATTAGCAATGTATGAGTTGGTCTACATTCTTGTCTGTTTGAATTTTAGCTGTTTTCATGAGCTTGAACTCTGGCAACTCAAAAAGCCAGAGTGTCTTCTTACCTCCAAACAATTGCACTAGTTTCCCTGCAATGGTTCTTAACCAGGGTAAAATGGCTGACATGACAGAAACAGAATTCAGAATATGGATACAAATGAAGATAGAGATTCAGGTGAAAATAAAATACTCAATCTGAGGAATCTAAGGAATACAATAAAATGATACAGGAGATGAAAGATAAAATGGCCACTTTAAGAAAGAACCAAACTGATCTGAGAGAGATGAAAAATTCACTTCAAGAATTTCAGAAGCAGAATAGACCAAGCTGAGAAAAGAATCTCAGAGTTTGAGGACTAGTTCTCCAAAATAACTCAGTCACATCAAAATAAAGAAAAAAACAATAAAGAATGTGAGAAACCTCTGAGAAATATGGGATTATATGAAGAGACAAAATCTGTTACTCATTGGCATCCCTGAAAGAGAGAGAGAGAGAAAGCAAACAACTTGGAAAACATATCTGAAGATATCATTCATGAAAATTTCCCCAACCTCACTGGGGAGGCCAACATTAAAATTCAGGAAATGCAGAGAACCCCTGTGAAATACTATACAAGACAACCATCCTTAAGACACATAGTCATCAGATTCTCCAAGGACAAAATGAAAGAAAAATTGTTAAAAAAGCAGCTAGAGAGAAGAGGTAGGTCACTTACAAAGGGACCCCCATCAGGCTAACAGTAGACCTTTCAGCAGAAAACCTAAAGCCAGAAGAGATTGGAGGCCTATATTCAGTAATTATAAAGAAAATACATTCCAACCAAGAATTTCATATGCAGCCAAACTAAGCTTCATAAGCAAAGGAGAAATAAGATCCTTTTCAGACAAATAAATGCTAAGAGAATTCATTACCACCAGGCCTGTCTTAAGAGATATTAAGGGAGTGCTGAGTATGGAAATGAAAGACCGTTACCAGCTACCACAAAAACACACTTAAGTACATAGACCATCAACACTGTAAAGCAACCACACAATCAAGTCTGCAAAGTAACCAGCTAAGAACATGATGGCAGGATAAAATATGCATATATCAATATTAACCTTGAATGTAAATGGGCCAATTAAAAGGCACAGAGTGGCAAGTTGGATATAGAAGCAAGAAACAACTGTATGCTGTTTACAAGAGACCCATCACACATGGAATAAAAGCCATAGGCTCAAAGTAAAGAAATGAAGAAAAATCTACCAAGCAACCTGAAAAAAAGCATGGGTTGCTATTCTAATTTCAAAGAAAAAAGACTTTAAGCCAAAAATGATAAAAAATGACAAAGAAGGGCAGTACCTAATGGTAAAGAGCTCAATTCAACAAGAACACCCAACTATCCTAAATATCTATGCACCCAACATTGGAGCACCCAGGTTCATAAAGCTGGTTCTTAGAGGCCTATGAAGAAACTTAGCCACACAATGATAGTGAGAAACTTCAACACCCCCCTTACAGTATTAGACAGATCATCAAGGCAGAAAACTAACAAAGATATTTAGGACCTGCACTTGATATTTGACCAAATGGACCAAACAGGTATCTACAGAATTTTCAACTAAGAAATAACAGAATATGCACTCTTCTCATCTGTATATGAGACATACTCTAAAATTGACCACATGATCAGGCATAAAACAATTCTCAGCAAATTAAAAAAAAACCCAAACAGAAATTATAGCAACCACCCTCTTGAACCACAGTGCAATAAAAATAGAAATCAATACTAAGAAAATTGTTCAAAACCATACAATTACATGGAAATTAAACAGCCTCCTCCTGAATAACTTTTGGGTAAACAACGAAATTAAGGCAGAAATTAAGAAATTCTTTGAAACTAATGAAACAAACATACAAACAAACAAACAAAGATACAATATACCAGAATCTCTGGGACACAGCTAAAGCAGTATTAAGAGGAAAGTTTACAGGACTAAACAGCCATATAAAAAAGTTAGAAATGTCTCAGTTGAACAACCTAGCATTGCTATTAAAAAAAAAAAACTAGAAAAACAAGAGCAAATCAACCCCAAAGCTAGCAGAAAAGAAATAATCAAAATTAGAGCTGAACTGAAGGAAATTAAGATGTGAAAAACCATAAAAAAGATCTATGAGTCCAGTTTTTTTTTGAAAAATAAATAAGATTGATAGACCACTAGCTGGACTAATGAAGAAAAAAAGAGAGAAGATCCCAATAAACATGATCAGAAATGACAAAAGGGACATTACCATCAACCCAAAAGAAATACCAAAAAACTCTCAGAGTACTATGAACACCTCTATGCATGCACAGAGACTAGAAAACCTAGAATAAATAAATACATTCCTGGAAATGTACAACCTCCAGAGATTGAACCAGGAAGAAATTGAGTTCCTGAAGAGACCAATAATGAGTTCTGTGATTGAGTCTGTAATAAAGGGCCTATTAACCAAAAAAGAAAAAAAAATTCCAAGACCAGATGGATTAACAGCTGAATTTTATCAGGTATAAGAGCTGGTAAAACAATGAACTGGTAAAGCTATTCCAAAGGTCATGAGGAGGAGGGACTCCTTCCTAACTCATTCTATGAGGCCAGCATCATTCTGATACCAAAACTTGGCAGAGACACAATAAAAAAGGAAAACTTCAGACCAATATGCTTGATGAACATTGATGCAAAAATCCTCAACAAAATACTAGCAAACAGAATCCAGCAACATTGTCAAAATGCTAATCCACCACCATCAAGTAGGCTTTAGCCCTGGGATGCAAGGTTGGTTCAATGTATGCAAATCAGTAAATGTGATTCATCACATTAACAAAAGCAAAACCAAAAACCACATAATCATCTCAATAGATGCAGAAAAGACTTTTGATAAAATTTGACGTCACTTCATGTTAAAAACCCTGAACAAACTAGGCAATGAAGCAACATACCTCAAAATAATAAAGAGTCCATCTGTGAGAAACCCACAGCAAACATACTGAATGGGCAAAACCTGTAAGCATTCCCCTTCAGAACGGGAACAAGACAAGGATGCCCACTCTCACCCCTCCTATTCAACATAGTGCTGGAAGTCCTAGCCAGAGCAATCAGGCAAGAGAAAGGAAAGGCATCCAAATAGGAAGAGAGGAAGCCAAACTATCTTTGTTTGTAGATGATATGATTCTATACTTAGAAAACTCGAAAGTCTCTGCCCTAAAACTCTGAGAGCTGATAAACAGCTTCAGCAAAGTTTCAGGATACAAAGTCAATGTGCAAAAATCACTAGCATTTCTATAAACCAAGAACATCCAAGCTGAGAGCCAAATCAAGAATGCAATCTCATTCACAATAGCCACAAAAAGTAAAATGACTAGAAATACAGCTGATGAGATAGGTTAAAGATCTGTACCATAAGAATTACAAAACATTGCCAAAAGAAATTGAGATACACAAGCAAATGGAAACACATGCTATGCTTTGTAAATGAATAATTAATATTGTTATAATGGCCATACTTGTCAAAGCAATTTATAGATTCAATGCTATTCCTATCAAATTATCAATGACATTCTTCACAGAATTAGAAAAGTCTATTCCAAAATTCATATGGAACTAAAAAAGAGTACAAATAGCCAAGGCAATCCCAGGCAAAAAGGACAAAGCATGAAGCATCACATTACCTGACCTCAAACTATATTACAAGGCTAGTGTAACAAAACCGGTATGGTACTGGTATAAAAATAGACAGAAAAGTGGAACAGAATAGAGAGCCCAGAAATAATGCTGCAAACATACAACCATCTGATCTTTCACAAAGTTGATAAAAACAAGCAATAGAGAAAGACTCCCTATTCAACAAATCATGCCAGGGTAACTGGGTAGCCATATGCAAAAGATTGAAACTGGACCTCTTCCTTACACCATATACAAAAATCAACTCAAGATGAATTAAGGACTTATATGTAAAATCTAAAACTATAAAAACTCTGGAAGATAACCTAGGAAATGCCATTTTGGACATCGACCCTGGCAAAGATTTCACAATGAAGATGCCAAAAGCAATTGTAACAAAACCCAAAATTGACAAATGTGATCTAATTAAACTAAAGAGCCTCTGCACAGCAAAAGAAACTATCAACAGAGTAAACAGACAACCTAGACTGGGAGAAAATCTTTGTAATCTATACATGTGACAAAGGTCTAATATCCAGAATTTATAAGTAACTCAAATCAGGCAAAAAATAAACATCCCCATTAAAAAGTGGGCAAAAGACATGAACAGACACTTTTCAAAAGAAGATGCACACACGGCCAACAGACATATGAAGAAATGGTCAACATCATTAACCATTAGAGAAATGCAGATCAAAACCACAATGAGATGCTATCTCATACCAGTCAGAGTGGCTATTATTAGAAAGTCAAAAAATAACAGATGCTGAAGAAGTTGTGAAGAAAAGAGAATGCTTATATATTGCTTGTGGGAGTGTAAATTAGTTCAGCCATTGTGGAAAGCTGTTTGGAGATTTCTCAAATAATTTTAAAAAGATCTATCATTCAACCCAGTAATCCCATTACTGGTTATATACCCAAATGAGTGTAAACCATTCTACCATAAAGACACATGCAAGTGTATGCTCATTGAAGTGCTATTCACAATAGCAAAGACATGGAATGAAGTCAAGTGCCCATTAATATTGGACTGGATAAAAAATATGTGGTACATATACACCATGGAATACTACACGGCCATAAAATGAATGAGATCATGTCTTTTCCAGCAATGTGGATGAAGCTGGAGGCCATTATCCTAAGCATGTTAACCCAGGAACGGAAAACCAAATGCTACATGTTCTCACTTATAAGTGAGAGCTAAACATTGCATACACGTGGATACAAAGAAGGGAACAACAGACACTGGGGCCTACTTGAGGGTGGAGGGTGCAAGGAGGGTGAGTTTTTATTCAAAAAACTACCTATCAGGTACTATGCTTATGATACTAGGGTGATGAAAGAATATGTACACCAAACCCCTGTGGCATGCAATTTCCCTATATAACAAACCTGCACGTGTACCCCTGAACCTAAAATAAAAGTTAATAAAAATAAGAAAATGTCTAAATCTTGGATATAATGGAAAATTATTCTTTTCCTTCTAATTTTGGGGTTCTTTCTTCTTTTCTGAAATCACAGACGAAAAGCACTCTAGCAAAATAGGAAGAAATGTCTATGCTTGGACAATAATCCATTCTAAGAGATTTATCAACAAAGAGCTAAAATGGTGAGGAATTTGAAGCCTTTCATTCTATTTTATTTTGATTGCTTTTAGGTCTGAGCCAACTTTATTAGATGTAGAGGAGTTTTACATCTGTCTCTAGCTTCAAAGGCATCTATTTTTTCAACCTCCCTAAATGAGAAAAACAGTCTGTTAGAGGTGTGCTAAAAGATCAAGGCTGCCAAGGCTATAAGTACCCCACTGACACAATATGATTTTCTGTGTCTATATTTTTTACTTACATCTGCAGGCTGTGGATAAGTGCCTGAAAAGTAATCCAATCTCAATCTTGGCATACAATTGTGTTCATGGGAATATCTATCCCCCTGTTAGGGGGAAACGGAAAGATTCAGAAATACACATGAATTAACCTGGTAAGTCGTCAGGCAACTTGGTGATAGAAAATATTTCAAAAAGACTGTAAGTCATCAGGCTTTTCTGATTCATTTAAAAACCTTATCCTCCTGATATGCAAAAGGTAGTATGGAAGGATTTGATGGAGTACTGATGAGAAAGGTAAGCGACTAGAATATCTGCTCAGATGTGAGAAACCATCTTTACACAAGGGCTCAAGGGGACGTTAGGAAAGAGAGACCCTAAGACACCCAACCTTGAGGCCGTGAAGACAGACCAAAAGATGTATCTAAGAAGCATTCTGTCTGTTGGTTTTACAGGCTGGGGCAGAACTAGCCAGTGGAGCTGGGAGGAGGAAGAAATGTGGTATGATAAGGTGACAGTCTCTATTCTTTTTCAAGGCAGTGGTTTCTGTAAGTCACCAAAAAAACAAACAAAAACCACCCAGATTTGTGTGTAGTAGATGAAATGACTCTATCCTTTCTTTGCCAAGGATCTAAAAATAATTTATTCCGTCTGAAGTTATTTTTGATACTTTTAAAGTATTAAAGCAAAAATATTAAAAGTATTATTTTTAATACTTTTAAAGTATTAAGAGCAATTAAACATAGTTTAAAAAGCAATTGCTCTTAGTATGTTCTGTTATAGAAAGAAGCTTGGGAGTGGGTGTTCAGTGTGGCCCCTTCTCATAACTGATCTTTTCAAGCTGAGAAAGATATTACCTGTGTTGGGATTTGGTCAGCCATTACTCATTAATTTATCAGTTTATCAATGAATTTACCCATTCCCTGCAAACAGACAGGGTAACATACCACTTCCTCTCCACTTATGATAAGTGCTCTTGATTCCTTGCTTATGATGGCCGTGGGCTTGAGACAAGGCAACCATTAGACTCAGCTCAGAGTTCAGACTCCATATTCAGAAATACCTAGTTTTTAGATCCCAGCTTCACTGTGCAATAGCTATGAGACCAGTTTCTGTACCTATGAAATGGAGGGCATAATGGTATCTACTAATATGATGGCTGTGAGACTTAGGATATTGCATAAAAGATAATAATGCAGATGGCACACAGAGAAGCACTCAAGAATGTTAGCCTCTCTCAATTATCACCCTCATTATATCACCCTCATTATTATCACCCTCATTATTATTATCATCACCCTCATTATTATTATCACCCTCATTATTATTATCTGTGAGTACTGTAGCTAAACATACCCTAAGTAAATATACTTCTAATGATATTCTCATATAATGTTTGGAATTTAAACTTTCTGATACATGAGAGAGAAGTGGGTAATAAAGAAGGTGTATGACAAAGAAAATGGGGGAAGGAAGAAAACAGGGGTGCTGTTTTAAATAATCTTATACCTTTAAGTTGGAAAGCAGAATTAACAAATGTCCCCCCAGGTAACACTGAAATCTTTGTGCATTGGAAATATTGTTTTAAGATCGTAGGTTTTGGATCATTACACTTTGTAAACTTCAATATATTTAGGCAGAAATGCCTAACCATTTTCTGATACTTCTGCATAAAGAAGCGCTTTAAAATTTTATCTTGAGGTTATGATACTTCTTATCAGGATTTCTCATAATTTATTCAATGCTGATTTTCACAGGCTCATACATAGAATTATTAAATCTATAAATGTACAACTACAAATGATCACTGTGCTATTAATGTAAATCTTATAATTTATAGATGAGAAGGAAGACAAACAAGGTGAAATAACATGCTTTCCTTTATACAGTGAATTAGGGCAAAAATATAGGTGTATTAACTTCCTAGGCTAGCGTTTTGTTTTTTCTCCCAATTTACCTTCTATCTAAAATAAATAAATACATAAATAAATAAATTTTAAAAGCTATGCACATTTAAGAATGAAAAGTTATGTATATGTTTGGCTTATTTTCTATTTTCCTGAATGTAAATGATTACTCTAGATCAGTAATTCTTTTTTCTTTTAGTTTTTTTTTTTGTGAAAGGTACATAACAATGTTTATAATTTTATACATTTTTAAGTGTGTAATTCAGTGGCATTAAATACATTCCCAATGCTATGTATTCATCACCATTATTATACCTCCCAATTTTTTTCATCCCAACCGTAACACATACCTACTAAATGATAATTCCTCCTCCTCTCTCCCTGAAGCCTTTGTTGACCTCTATTCCACCTTCTGCCTCTATGAATTTGGCTATTCTAGATACTTCATATAGGTGAGATCACACAATATCATCCTTCTGGCTTATGTAACTAAACATAATGTTTTCAAGGTCCACCCATGTTATAGCATATATCAAAATTACATTTCTTTTTATGATTGAATTATATTCCATTGTATGTACATACCACATTTTGTTTATTCATTCTTCTGGTGATAGACAATGGGTATTTCCACCCTTTTGCTATTGTGAATAAAGTTGCTTTGAACGTTGGTCTATAGATATTAGTTTGAGTCCCTTCTTTCAATTATTTTATATATAGGCCCATAAGTGGATTGCTGGGTCATATGGTAGTTCTGTGTTTAACTTTTTGAGAAACTACCAAACTGTTTTCCACAATGGAAACACAATTTTGCATTTCCACCAGCAATGCATGAAGGTTCAAATCACTCTACATCCTTGTTGACATTTGTTATTTTCCTTTTTTAAAAAAATGCTAGGCCAGGTGCAGTGGCTCATGCCTGTAATCCCAGCACTTTGGGAGGCCAAGATGGGTGGATCACAAGGTCAGGAGATCGAGACCATCCTGGCTAACACGGTGAAACCCCGTCTCTACTAAAAATACAAAAAATTAGCCAGGCATGGTGGCGGATGCCTGTGGTCCCAGCTACTCAGGAGGCTGAGGCAGGAGAATGGCATGAACCTGGGAGGTGGAGCTTGCAGTGAGCTGAGATCATGCCACTGCACTCCAGCCTGGGGGACAGAGCGAGACTCTGTCTCAAAAAAAAAAAAAAAAAAAGCTAGCATTCCTGGTAGGTGTGACGAGATCAATCGTTCTTAAACAGGAGAATGATTTTGTCCACCCAGAGGAAGTTTGACAATATCTGGAGACATCTCTGGTTACAATTTGGGGGAAGAAGGGATTTTGCTACTGGCCTCTGGTGGATAAACCCCAGAGATGCTGCTAATTATCCTACAATGCACAAGACACCCCATTCTCTGACTACAAAGAATTGTCTGGCCCACAGTACCAATAGTGCTGAGATACCTTTCTCTAGATACAAGTCCAGTAGTTGGAGCTAGGTTTCTGATACTCATTCTTTTTTAAATGTTTGCCATTGAAAGGGCATTATGATATGAAACAGATTCCTTAACATTAGATGGCACAGAGATGAGTTTTTGTGAAATGATGAAATGCAGGACACTGGGAGAGACAAGACTTTACTTTGAAATTTGTACAGAGCAATTAGCAGGCTTATCTGATGAACTCTGTATTAGTCTGTTTTCATGCTGCTGATAAAGACATACCTGAGTCTGGGCAATTTACAAAAGAAAGAGGTTTAACTGGACTCACAGTTCCACGTGGCTGGGGAAGCCTCACAATCATGGCATAAGGCAAGGAGGAGCAAGTCACATTTTACATGGATGGCAGCAGGCAAAGAGAGAATGAGGAAGAGGCAAAACAGGAAACCCCTGATAAAACCATCAGCTCTCATGAGACTTATTCACTACCATGAGAAAAGTATGGGGGAAACTGCCCCCATTATTCAATTATCCTCCACTGGATCCCTCTCACAATATGTGAGAATTATGGGAGTACAATTCAAGATGAGATTTTGGTGGGGACACAGAGCCAAACCATATGTAACTTTATTTAGAAATCACCCAAATTGTAGTGATACCACTGCCACTTGTGATATTACCTCAAAGCATCTCTTTGTACTGAACTTATACCAAATCAGAAGTTCCCTGGGAATTACCACAATAGTCCCAAACCTTCTTGAAACATGAAATCTATATGAAAGACAAATACACCTATATCAAAGAAGAATACAGTCTGTCATTGAATCTTTTTGAAATTACTTATTATATGTAGATTGAAGACCTTTGTTAACATAACTCTTTATGAGGGAAAATTTAATTCAATATTTATAAGGGGCCCAGACATCCTGTCTTCAGTACAAGATATATTACTGAAGGCATCTACTACGTGCTCAGCACTGTTCTATCCATAGGGAAAACATGACAATGCTTAAATAATGTCTGAGTTTTGTGGAGGATACATGCATGTTTCTCTTAAATCAAAAGTATGTACCTGACATAACTTATGATGTAGTACCATGTGACAATAAAGTCACATTTTGATGATTTAATGCAGGTGGAAATGTTTATTGTTTATTATTAATTGAAACAAAAGTGTAAATAGTATAAACTGAATTCTACCTTAAGGACTGAATTTGTATATTTACTGTTTATTATTTCAATATATATTATACATATGCAGGAAGGAAAGACAGTGATAGTATAGCTAAATTGTAACTGCTTAGCTGGGAAGTTACAAGGATTTTTTCCAAATACTTTCTCAATTTTTAAAGATTTTCCACATGTACTAGTTATAATTCAAAATATATGGTACTTATTAAGAACATAAGATTAACCTAACTTAGATGATTGTTGACTACCCCTGCACCCAAGGGGAACAGTGTCTACTCAAACCCTTCTCAATTTGGGGATGGGGAAAGAAGAACATGGAGGAAGATTCAGAAATCAATCCCATGAGTCTATATTGTCTGGACAATTCATGGAAGTCTACTAGGAAAGAATGATGAACTGTGAGACTGAAGTAAGGGCTATGCTTCACAAGTTTGATGTGCATAGAAATCACTGGGAGATCCTATAAGAATGAGCATTCTTTAAACATTTGTCAATGTGTCAAAAATGCCACCCTTTTCCTAAGGGTTATTTGCCCACATGTAAAATCTCAGGTGTGTGTGTGTGTGTGTATTGGGGGGAATGTAGCTGGGATAGGGTAGGAAAGAGTCACCAGAGAACCAAGTAGGTGAATGTTTCTAGGGCTCACAGAGGGAAAGAGAGAGAGAAAGAGTGGTAGGGAAAATCTGCTTATTTAATGAATGCACAACACTTCTCAATGGGAAGCATTTTTACTTCCAGCATTATTCTATAGATTGGTCCTGAGGATTGATTTATTAATATCTGTAATTCTATGCATTTGACAGGCTAATAGTAATACTATTTTCTTAATGCCTGTGGCACTCAAGCTGCATTTTAAGGACTTTTCCAGGAAGCTCTATGGAGGAGAATAGCTGGAAGACCACTCAGAAATGGAATGAAGGCTCAAATTTCATTAATCCAGTTGGGAGTCACTTACAAATGCAAGGTCAGGGAATCAAAACTTAACCACAGAGTTTCCCTTACTGCCTAAAACACCAGCTAAAATCAAAAGGATTGCAAATTACAGATTAGCTTTGGGTACAATATTGTTTTGCTATTGTTACTATTTTGTCTGTGATTATCTTGTACTCATTAGGAATCAATGAAATCTAGGTCAGAGCAGAGATGGGGCTTTGTGCCCACTAGGCTAAAGGAATATATATATTAGTTATCTATTACTGCATAAAATTACTCCAAAATTAAGCAGCTTAAAACAATACACGTTTATTATGTCATAGTTTTTGTGAGCCAGGGATCTGGACACAGTTTAACTGGGCCATCTGCTTTTCCCACAGGGTACAATCAAGGTGTTGTTAACTGTGGCTGCAATCATACAAAGATTTGGCGGGGGAAAGATCCATTTCCAAACTCACTCACATCGTTGTTAGCAGGATTCAGTTCCTCAAGAGTTGTTAGATTTAAGGCTTCAGTACCACTGGCTGTTGGTTGGAGGTAGCTCTCCTTTCCCACATGAGATTCCCTACAGTGCAGTTTACAACATGGCAACTTTGTAAGAGCAAGCAGGCAAGAAGAACCATGTGTGTGTGTGTGTGTGTGTGTGTGTGTATGTGTGTGTGTGTAGGGAGGGGGAGAGAGAGCGAGAGAGAGAGAAGGGTGGGGGGGCAGGCAATGTTAGCAAGATGGAAGTTAGCCATTTGTAAGCTAATCTCAGCAGTAACATCCTGTCACCTTGTAGCATTCTATTCATTAGAAATGAATCACTGGATACAGCTCACACTCAATGGTAAGGGGATTACACAAAGGGCCATGAATACCAGGAAACAGGGGTCATTGGAAACCCTTTTAGAAACTGCCCACTCTAAGGCCTCTACAATCTTACAGCATTGCCTACATGGCATCAGATTTTAAGAAAAATCAGAGAATCTCACACTGAGATATCTACATTTTGAGGATGGCCCAAGGGACTTAGCCTTGAGTCCGTTTGGGCCTCAGGGACTGAATAGGGCCAGGGTATCCTAGAGGCCTGAATGCAGTTGAGCAAATATTTATTGAGTGCCTACTAATTCTAGAGGCTTGTGCTAGCCATTGCGAAGATTACAGAAGGAAGAAAGAAAATGAACTTAGTACGTGCCTGGCCCCATGCTAGCTGCTTTCCTGTTCATCATTTAGTCTTGAAAGTGAGAAAGCTGAGACTCAGCAGCATTAAAATGTTGCTTAGGACCGCAAAGTTATTTAGCAGTGGGGATGGTATTTAAATCCAGAAATGCCTCACTGTTAGACTCTTCTTTTCCCCATTAAGTGCCATTATACAGTCTTTAAAAGAATTAGCCAAGTGTGACAAAATCTCAACACAAATGGAAGTATTGTTCCTATATCCACAGTTATCCCAGAATTGATTTTATTGAATTAATTTTAGCATGATGTATCAGGCTACTCTGAAGAGTATAAGAAAGAATTTCCATCATGTGTCTCTTAAGAATGTAGATCATTATTTCTCACAGTGTCTTTTCTAGCAAGATTTTCATGGAAGTAAGTAAGAGTTGCTATTCTTCTAGTAAGTAATTGTTTAGTTGTCATTTTATAGACAGCTTTCCCATTTTGGAAAATGGTGAGCCATATATTTGGCTGTCAGAAAGCTCAGAGCCAAAAGCGTGAGGGCTCTAATGATATTAACTTTTAATCTCACTTCTGAATCTGATATGTTCGTACCCTTGATTTAATTTCTACTCTCAGAACATTACTTTTAAGTTTACACTTTCATTTATTATATATGCCTTTTTAAGCAATCTTGAAATACTTATGAAACAAGATGGAATATAGTCAATGAATAAAAGTTAACTATACATCATCTACTCGAAACTAGAAAAAAAGGTTTTAAGTGCTACACGGTGCCATAGCTATAGCTGAAGTAGGACTTCAGATGAGAGAGAATGAAAACAATGTGGATTGATGCAGTATTACAGTTGATCAAAGTATAAAATTAAACCTCCCACTTCAGGGAAAGGCTTGTCTGGGGCCAATAGGGCCCAAAAAGTGTGTCAACTCAGAATGGTAAATAAGAGGAGAATGAATGGCCTCTAAATCCTAGTGAGTTCTCTTATTTGTCATTGGTTCCACACTTGCCACTTCAGCTAATACTTTCTGAAACCCTCTCTAGGAGGTATGGCTATAAAGGTTGTGCTGCCAAGGCTCCCTGATGTTGTGGCTTGCCTGAGGTCACACACTTAGTGAAATATAGGGATCCTAACACCCATTCAATTTATTTTATTGGATCATTTTTCTATCTCCTGCAAGAGATTCTATTAATGTTTAATGCAGAAACTTCTCCTATCAGTATGTGGAGCTTTGTGACTTGCAGACAGCCACTTTCTTCTCTTTACCATTACTTCTGAATCTTCTCTTCATTCATTCTTTTTCAAACCTGTCCTCTTCTTCCTCCTTTCTTCTCTCTCTTCTGTCCTTTCACCCTTCTTTCTTGATTCACATTGACTTTATTGCCATACTGCCTATATTCTACAACTGTAAAGGTTTAGACTTCAAAGTCCTGTCATCTGTCTATTGGATTGCCTGGCTCTTTAAGG
The DNA here is from genome assembly GCF_028885655.2 of Pongo abelii. Classification (NCBI taxonomy): domain Eukaryota; kingdom Metazoa; phylum Chordata; class Mammalia; order Primates; family Hominidae; genus Pongo; species Pongo abelii. The sequence continues at coordinate 138,640,215 of NC_071992.2, read as the reverse complement.
CAAATGTCCTAAGACTCACTTCTCCTAACCAGCACCTTCAGGGTGAAGAAGATACCTACCTGGCCCTTCTCCACTGCTTCCCTGTCTGGGCTTTTCATGCATGTGCGAGACTGGCCTTCCCATCATGAGAGCCACAATTGCCTTGCTCACTTTGTTCCTTCTCTAAGACCCAGGCATCATTGCGTGTATGCAATGATGTATCAAATAATTGCATGTATCAAATTTAGTGACTGATTAAACCTGCATGCCTGATTAACCTACCAACCTCTTGCCTTAGAGCACTTTTCACTACCTGATACACCTATTTATTATTTATTTATTTGTTGACTGTCTCTCACTGATGTTATGTAAGCTTATTGAAAACACACACCTTGCCTTGAGTTTGCCATTCTAGCACTAACCCAGAATAGAACTTGGCATAGAATGAACTATACAGAATTGATCTTAGAACCTTGATACTCAAAGTCTGGCCTGAGCATCAGCAGCATTGCATCACCTGGGAGCTTGTTTATCTCAGGCTCTACCCCAGACTAACTGGATCAGAATCTGATTTTAGTAAAATCCCCAGTGACTTGTGTGTGCTGCATTAAAATATGAGAGCCGCTGCTCTACAGGAGCCCTTCTAAGGTGCAGCTAGAGCTATACCACCAACCTGCCACTACCAGAACCTGGAGAATGAACACTCAGAGGTTCAATTTAGTAATAGACGGTCAGCACAAGTAGCCTCTACCATTGTCAATGCCTTTTTAAAAAATGTAAAAAACATGTACATAAAATTTACCATCATTTTTAAGTGTACAGTTGAGTAGTGTTAACTATATGCATACTGCTATACATCAGATTTCTTTTTCACCTTGCAAAACTGTTATACCCACTGAACAACTCCCTCTTTCCTCTCCTCCCAGCCCCAGGCAAAAACCATCCTACTTTCTGTTTCTAAGAGTTTGATTATTTAGATACCTCTTATAAGTGAAATAATGCAGTATTTGTCTTTTTGCAACTGGCTTATTTATTTCACTTAGAATGTCATCAAGATTTACCCATGTTGTAGCAGGTGAAAGAATTTTCCTTTTTTTAAGGCAAAGTAATATTCTGTTGTATTATAAACCACATTTTATTTATCCATTGATCTGTGGATAGACATTTAGATTACTCCACCTCTTGGCTGTTATGAATAACACTACCACGAACTTGGTAGTACAGATATCTGTTTGAGACCTTGTATTCAATTCTTTTGGATCCATACCCTAAAGAGGGAATGCTGGATCACATGGTACTTCCATTTTCATTTTTGGATAAATCTCCATGCTGTTTTCCATAGTGGCTGCACCATTTTACATTCCTATCAACAGTGCACAAGGGTTCCAATTTCTCCACATCCTAACCAACACTTGTTGTTTTTTTTTATTTTTTGCTAGTGAACATGTTAACAGACGTGAGGTAACATCTCACTGTAGATTTGATTTGTGATGATTAGTGATGTTGAGCATCTTTCCACATGCTTGTTGCCGATTTGTGTATTTCTTTGTAGAAATGTCTATTCAAATCCTTTGCCAATTTTTAATTGAGTTTTTTTCTTATTAGGTGGTAGGAGTTATTTAATATTCTGGATATTAATTGCCTATGAGATATATGGCTCACACATATTTTCTTCCATTTTGTAAGTTGCCTTTTAACTCTGTTGTTTCTTTTGCTGTGTAGAAGTTTTTAAGTTTGATGTAGTCCCATTTGTCTATTTTGCTTTGTTGCCTGTGCTTTTGGTGTCATATTCAAGAAATCTTTACCAAATTCAGCGCCACAGAGCTTCTCCTCTATGTTTTCTTCTAGGAGTTTTATAGTTTCAGGTCTTACATTGAGGTCTTTAATCCATTTTGAGTTAATCTTCGCGTATTGTGCAATGTAAGAGTTCAACTTCATCCTTTTGCATGTGGAGATCTAGTTTTTCCAGCACCATTTGTTGAAGAGACTATTCTTTCACCCTTGTGTAGTCTTGGTATGATTGATCATTTGACCACATATGTAAGAATTGGTTTCCGGGATCTTTATTTTGTTTCGTTGGTCTTCATGTCTGTCTTTATGCCACTACCAGGCTGTTTGACTACTGTAGCTTTGTAATATGATTTGAAATCAGGAAATTTGATACCTTCAGTTATGCTTGTTCTTTTAAAATTGTTTTGGCTATTTAGGGACCTTTAAAATTCCATGTAAATTTTAGGATTTTTTTTTCTAGTCTGCCAAAACTGCTATTGGGATTGCATTAAATCTTCAGATTACTTTGGGTAATATGAACATTTTAACAATATTAAGTCTTCCAATCCACAAATATGGAATGATTTTTGACTTATTTGTGTCTTTAATTTCTTTTAAAAATATTTTATCATTATCAGTGTAAAAGTCTTTTGCCTCCTTGGTTAAGTTTATTCCTAAGTATTTTATTCTTTCTGGTGCTCCATCACTGCTTTTTGACCTGCACAATGCTGGGGAATGCACATCATAACACTACTCAGGAATACTCATATTTTTTATGACCTTGCTAGATGGCAACAATAGCCAAAATCTGCAGGAAGATTTCTCCACCTTGTTTCCCTTTCCACATCTCATAGAACCTATATCTGATACAGAACCTTAGCTGCAAGGAAATCAGCAAAATTAAGTTTTTGACTTTCCACTTTCTCTAATAGAATGAGGATAGAAGAGAGGCTGAGTGAGCTAATAGAATGAGAGTAGAAGAGAGGCTGAGTGAGCCACTCCAAAGTAGCTGTTCCAGAGTATGAGTAGTGCTGATGCTCTCTCTAGATCCTCTCTGATCCCTTATACTGGTTTTATGCACCCATCACCCTAATTCTGTGCTTTGCTGCTAAACTAGAAACTTCAGCTTTCATTAGAGGGTTACTCTTGAGCTATTGAAGCCACTCCCTCCCACCAGGAATTCCCCCGCAAGGCAACCTCCATCTGGGAATTTACCTACTGACTGCCTGACTGCCCATCGGGGAGTGGCCTGTACCAATGATTGGCTGGCATAAGAGTAAAGCAGGCCAGGTGAGGCTGGGAGTCAGCCTGAAATCTTGTCTTTTCTTGGCTTTTCCCCTTTCCCTATTCTGCTTTCATTATTCCCATTACCAGCTTCCTGAGGAGCACTTCCCTAAATACTTGGCACAAATACTATTGCCTTAGGCTCTGCTTCCAAAAAACTAGACCTAAGACAGTATGGACATCATGTATGATGTAGCTAAGAAAGATTTATGCTCAGATTTGTAACTGTTTCCTCACATACTGCTTTATTAAAACTGTTAATATGCAATCCATATAACCTTTTCCTTCAGGCATAAAGTTAGTGTTTCAATTAAAAGAATGGACATTGTTTTCTCTAGTCAAACATATTTTGTGAATTAATCCTTGCTGATTATAAATTTATTATTCCCTGGATGCTTAAAGAAAAAAAATCCTTCAAATTTGTTCCATTACCTCAGAATTTTCTTCCTTTAAAAGAGCTCTCACATAGTAGGCATAAGATAATCTGAAACAGTTTTAATTAATTGTGACAGAATTAGCATTTTTAATTGGTTTATTCACATGGTTATTTCAATCCTGTAGCCAGCCACTCTGCTCCATTCAGAGTTAGGTGATGTGGAAAATTCAAATAATTAGAAAGAATTATCTCTATCTTCAAGAAGAATAGTCTATTTGAAATCTTGAATTATCAGAACAGTCTAGAGGCTGTATTGATGTTTAAGTTTTTAACTTAATTGCACGACGTGTAAGAAAGTAGATTAATATATGGTAGTGGGTCAATTTCCATCAGTTCATTAATTTTTTTAAAAAATTCCTTTTAACTCAGCCTTCTTTCCCATCTGCAGATGTTCAACAAATAGTCAGTAATCACTACCTCCACTTCCTTCTCTCCTTCATTTTTTTTTCCATTGAATCTAGTTCCACCTCCGTAACTGTACTGAAAATACTCTAGCATAGATCACCATTTCAGTGGACATTTTCCCATCTTCATCTCTCTCTATTATGTAACTTTTGAAATACTTGCAAGTCTTCTCCTGTAGTTTCTATGAAAACACTAGGTTTCTACATTTCAAATAACTCTTCACCGTTCTCTCTCTACCCTTGAGGTAATCAAACTTTTTCTTAGTGTTTTTCTAGTCCTACATCCCAAGCTTTTCTTCTTGATCTTGTCCATTTCTATGTTTTACAATACATTAGAATACTAACATAAACCTATTCACAGTCTAGAAATGGAGAGGGCTGTGGCATTCAGCAAATCAAAAGTGAGCTGATAAATTCCAATGATCTGTCATCTGTGATTGACTTGCTGATGGCAAACATGGATAGTGAATTTCCATAGCATAATTGGGAGAACTGCTGCTGTTTGGAAATAGTTATACATTAAAGGCTTAGTAGAAGATGAAATAAGTATGACCTGTGAACAAAAACAGATAACTAAGAAGCAGACACAATGTTGTTTTACTCATCTTGAATCAGAAATAGTAATGTTTGTAAAATTTGATGGTAATAGATACAAATTCTTTTTGAGTTAGGATGATGGGTCATAAAATACCTAATTTGAGGAAAATAAAGCTAGCACTTAAAATACACATTGCTTCCATCTCCATTACTTGATTCACTCTTTAGAGAGTTACCTGATAGTTAAGATCCTGTTATTAGCTTTTTTTGGTTGCAAATGAAAGAAAAATCAACATGGACTAGCTTTCCAAATTAAGAAAATAAATTCACTCATGTAATGTAACAAAATCTGGGATAGTTCTGGGCATGGGTGGATCCAGATGCTTAAGCAATACAGTCAGCAAGGTTTCCCTCTTTTTCCCTTGTTTCTGTATTTATTTCTGTTGGCATCATTCTCAGGTAGGTTCTTATTCACATAGTGGTAAATATACCTGCAAATAGCTTCAGATCAGCTACATTTTATTGATTCAGCAACCCCAGAAAAGCAGCACTTTGCTGACAGCTCCTACATATGATTTTTCTAGCTTCAGCCTGTGTCTTGTGTCGCTTTTGGAATCAGGGGATGGAATCAACCTTAACTGAACCTATTATGTTGATGATGGGGAAGGAATGGACCCAATATGCACACAGAAACACACACATATGTCTCTTTCCTTCTGTATATTACAGTCACGTTTATTATCCTATTGTATGAAAAAAGCAGCTCAGAGACATTAAGTTACCTGCCAAGGTCATATGGCTAGTAAGAGGACTTTATGAGAAACAGATGTTACCCTAGTGTCAATGAATTATAGATATTTAGAACTGAAAGTAACTTACAAATATAATGTATAATCTTTTTCCATGGTTTTCAAAATCTTACTTGGGCTGGGTGTGGTGGCTCATGCCTGTAATCCTAGCACTTTGGGAGGTGGGAGGATCACTTGAGGCCAGGAGTTCAAGACCAGCTTGAACAACATAGTGAGACCTCGTCTCTACAAAAAATTAGAACAAAACAAAATAAATAGGTGTGCATCGTGGCATGTGCCTGTAGTCCCAGCTACTTGGGAGGCTGAGGCGGGAGGATCACTTGGGCCCAGGAGGTTTGAGGCTGCAGTTAACTGTGATTTTGCCACTGTACTCTAGCCTGGGAGACACACTGAGACTCAGTCTATTAAACAAACAAACACAAAAACTTACTTGTTGTGTCCTAAGGGCTGTGCACTTGTTCCAAAAGAACGTGAAATCCCTCCTCATTGCAGCAGCATTGAGTTTATCTGCTTTACATTTTAGATTATGTAAGATTCTGTAGAAGAAAAGATTTCCTATGTTAGAAAAGTTTTCAAACAACCACCCGAAGTCACCCTCTTATTGTATGGAAGTTATTTGCTCTGTTATAATCAGGTCAAAAGGTGCTTCATCATCAGTTTAACTAACTTTGATCAGTGTAAACCAATAGTGCCAACTGAACTCTATTCAATAATCCCTGAGGCAAATATCAAATATATAATAGAACAGGCATTCACATTTTCCCATTTCTCAGTTGCTTTGAGTATCTAAAGATGTTCTCAGCTTCTTCACATAACCCCACAGGGTATGACCTACTTGCTTTCAGAGCAGTTGTTCTTTTTTTTTTTTTTTTCAGACAGGATCTCATTCTGTCTGTCACCCAGGCTGGAGGCACAATCATGGCTCACTGAAGCCTCGACATCCTGGGCTCAGTTGATCCTCCCACCTCAGCCTCTGGAGTAGCTGGGACTACAGGTGCATGGCACCATGCCTGGCTAATTTTTGTATTTTTTTGTAGAGACAGAGTTTTCGCTATGTTGTCCAGGTTGGTCTTGAACTCCCGGGTTCAAGTGATCGATCCTCCCTCCTCATCCTCCCAAAATGTTGGGATTACAGGGGTGAGCCACTGTGCCCAGCCTATGAAGCAGTTGTTCTTTATGGAAGTATTCTAACATAGAAGGGAGTTAATATGACAAGAGTAAGATGGGAAGAAACTATTTTATGGTGTAAAATCTCAACTTATATTAAAGTTTTAAGGATTTATATTTTCTCCTCAAACAGAGTATAATTTAATGAGAAGTTGTCAACTTTTTGGCATCAGTGGGTTGAGATTTCAAGTTCTTTAGGGCCTGGCAGATAATGTACATTATTTTACTGGAGGATGCGCAATCTGTCTACTGGGAACAGCCTCTATTCAGTGGCAGCTGACTGTCACTATACATAAATTATCCTTGAGATGTTGTTTTAAAAACTCCAAATTGCATTTTTACATGAGTGTTTAAATATTAGAAAATCAGATATTTGAAAATAATATTGTTCCTGCTAAAATGTGTCTGTAGATTAAACAAGCCTGTAAGTTGCACATTTGTGGTCTCTGTTTTACATAATTAATGCATGGTGAATTGTTATACTATTATTGACTTGTTAGGGAAGGTTTTTTTCCTTTTTCCTTTAATACTTGATCCATTCTCAGAATATACAGGCACAATCAGATTCTATACAACAGATATTTCAAAGAAAAGATATTCAGAGTTTACACAAATTGAAGTAGGGAACCATATTTTTAAATTTATTTTTCACTGTAGCTCTATTGATTGCTTATTTGGCTGAACCTATATAATCTTTCGTGACTAGCTTACCTGTATTTGAGTATGTTCACCCTACACCATTAATCAAACCATCCTCTGTGGAAAAGTGAGCTTATTTCCTGAAAAATATTTAAGAAAAGAGGAGACATTTACTGTCTTCTACATACTCCACCCCCAATAAAAAATTATTCTTGCATTCAAAATATATGGCGTATTTGGCTAATTCACAGTTTGCCTCTTTGATCCTAGGCTTGACAGGTTCTTGTCTAAGTGCATAATAAATCACTGTTCATCCTCCTTATTCTCTGCCACCCAAAAGAAAGACTTAAAATCTAAAAACGCAATGAGGGGGGAGGAGCCAAGATGGCCGAATAGGAACAGCTCCGGTCTACAGCTCCCAGCGTGAGCGACGCAGAAGACGGGTGATTTCTGCATTTCCATCTGAGGTACCGTGTTCATCTCACTAGGGAGTGCCAGACAGTGGGCGCAGGTCAGTGGGTGAGTGCACCGTGCACCAGCCGAAGCAGGGGCGAGGCATTGCCTCACTCGGGAAGCGCAAGGGGTCAGGGAGTTCCCTTTCCAGGGGTGACAGACGGCACCTGGAAAATCGGGCCACTCCCACCTGAATACTGTGCTTTTCCCACGGGCTTAGGAAACGGTGCCCCAGGAGAGTATAGCCCGCACCAGGCTCAGAGGGTCCTACGCCCACGGAGTCTCGCTGATTGCTAGCACAGCAGTCTGAGATCAAACAGCAAGTCGGCAGCGAGGCTGGGGGAGGGGTGCCCACCATTGCCCAGGCTCGCTTAGGTAAACAAAGCAGCCTGGAAGCTTGAACTGGGTGGAGCCCACCACAGCTCAAGGAGGCCTGCCTGCCTCTGTAGGCTCCACCTCTGGGGGCAGGGCACAGACAAACAAAAAGACAGCAGTAACCTCTGCAGACTTAAATGTCCCTGTCTGACAGCTGTGAGGAGAGCAGTGGTTCTCCCAGCATGCAACTGGAGATCTGAGAACGGGCTGACTGCCTCCTCAAGTGGGTCCCTGACCCCTGACCCCCGAGCAGCCTAACTGGGAGGCACCCCCCAGCAGGGGCAGACTGACACCTCACACGGCCGGCCAGGTACTCCAACAGACCTGCAGCTGAGGGTCCTGTCTGTTAGAAGGAAAACTAACAGAAAGGACATCCACACCAAAAACCCATCTGTACATCACCATCATCAAAGACCAAAAGTAGATAAAACCACAAAGATGGGGAAAAAACAGAGCAGAAAAACTGGAAACTCTAAAAAGCAGAGTACCTCTCCTCCTCCAAAGGAACGCAGTTCCTCACCAGCAATGGAACAAAGCTGGACGGAGAATGACTTTGACGAGCTGAGAGAAGAAGCCTTCAGACGATCAAATTACTCTGAGCTACGGGAGGATATTCAAACCAAAGGCAAAGAAGTTGAAAACTTTGAAAAAAATTTAGAAGAATGTATAACTAGAATAAGCAATACAGAGAAGTGCTTAAAGGAGCTGATGGAGCTGAAAACCAAGGCTCGAGAACTACATGAAGAATGCAGAAGCCTCAGGAGCCGATGCGATCAAATGGAAGAAAGGGTATCAGCCCTGGAAGATGAAATGAATGAAATGAAGCGAGAAGGGAAGTTTAGAGAAAAAAGAATAAAAAGAAACGAGCAAAGCCTCCAAGAAATGTGGGACTATGTGAAAAGACCAAATCTGCGTCTGATTGGTGTACCTGAAAGTGACGGGGAGAATGGAACCAAGTTGGAAAACACTCTGCAGGATATTATCCAGGAGAACTTCCCCAATCTAGCAAGGCAGGCCAACATTCAGATTCAGGAAATACAGAGAACGCCACAAAGATACTCCTCGAGAAGAGCAACTCCAAGACACATAATTGTCAGATTCACCAAAGTTGAAATGAAGGAAAAAATGTTAAGGGCATCCAGAGAGAAAGGTCGGGTTACCATCAAAGGGAAGTCCATCAGACTAACAGCGGATCTCTCGGCAGAAACCCTACAAGCCAGAAGAGAGTGGGGGCCAATATTCAACATTCTTAAAGAAAAGAATTTTCAACCTAGAATTTCATATCCTGCCAAACTAAGCTTCATAAGTGAAGGAGAAATAAAATACTTTACAGACAAGCAAATGCTGAGAGATTTTGTCACCACCAGGCCTGCCCTAAAAGAGCTCCTGAAGGAAGTGCTAAACATGGAAAGGCACAACCGGTACCAGCCACTGCAAAATCATACCAAAATGTAAAGACCATCGAGACTAGGAAGAGACTGCATCAACTAACGAGCAAATTAACCAGCTAACATCATAATGACAGGATCAGATGCACACATAACAATATTAACTTTAAATGTAAATGGACTAAATGCTCCAATTAAAAGACACAGACTGGCAAATTGGATAAAGACTCAAGACCCATCAGTGTGCTGTATTCAGGAAACCCATCTCATGTGCAGAGACACACATAGGCTCAAAATAAAAGGATGGAGGAAGATCTACCAAGCAAATGGAAAACAAAAAAAGGCAGGGATTGCAATCCTAGTCTCTGATAGAACAGACTTTAAACCAACAAAGATCAAAAGAGACAAACAAGGCCATTACATAATGGTAAAGGGATTAATTCAACAAGAAGAGCTAACTATCCTAAATATATATGCACCCAATACAGGAGCACCCAGATTCATAAAGCAAGTCCTGAGTGACCTACAAAGAGACTTAGACTCCTACACATTAACAATGGGAGACTTTAACACCCCACTGTCAACATTAGACAGATCAATGAAACAGAAAATTGACAAGGATACCCAGGAATTGAACTCAGCTCTGCACCAAGCAGACCTAATAGACATCTACAGAACTCTCCACCCCAAATCAACAGAATATACATTTTTTTCAGCACCACACCACAACTATTCCAAAATTGACCGTATACTTGGAAGTAAAGCTCTCCTCAATAAATGTAAAAGAACAGAAATTATAACAAACTATCTCTCAGATCACAGTGCAATCAAGCTAGAACTCAGGATTAAGAATCTCACTCAAAACCGCTCAACTACATGGAAACTGAACAACCTGCTCCTGAATGACTACTGGGTACATAACGAAATGAAGGCAGAAATAAAGATGTTCTTTGAAACCAACGAGAACCAAGACACAACATACCAGAATCTCTGGGATGCATTCAAAGCAGTGTGTACAGGGAAATCTATAGCACTAAATGCCCACAAGAGAAAGCAGGAAAGATCCAAAATTGACACCCTAACATCACAATTAAAAGAATTAGAAAAGCAAGAGCAAACACATTCAAAAGCTAGCAGAAGGCAAGAAATAACTAAAATCAGAGCAGAACTGAAGGAAATACAGACACAAAAAACCCTTCAAAAAATTAATGAATCCAGGAGCTGGTTTTTTGAAATGATCAACAAAATTGATAGACCGCTAGCAAGATTAATAAAGAAAAAAAGAGAGAAGAATCAAATAGATGCAATAAAAAATGATAAAGGGGATATCACCACCGATCCCACAGAAATACAAACTACCATCAGAGAATATTACAAACACCTCTACACAAGTAAACTAGAAAATCTAGAAGAAATGGATAAATTCCTCAACACATACACCCTCCCAAGACTAAACCAGGAAGAAGTTGAATCTCTGAATAGACCAATAACAGGAGCTGAAATTGTGGCAATAATCAATAGCTTACCAACCAGAAAAAGTCCAGGACCAGATGGGTTCACAGCCGAATTCTACCAGAGGTACAAGGAGGAGCTGGTACCATTCCTTCTGAAACTATTCCAATCAATAGAAAAAGAGGGAATCCTCCCTAACTCATTTTATGAGGCCAGCATCATCCTGATACCAAAGCCTGGCAGAGACACAACAAAAAAAGAGAATTTTAGACCACTATCCTTGATGAACATTGATGCAAAAATCCTCCATAAAATACTGGCAAACCGAATCCAGCAGCACATCAAAAAGCTTATCCACCATGATCAAGTGGGCTTCATCCCTGGGATGCAAGGCTGGTTCAATATACGCAAATCAATAAATGTAATCCAGCATATAAACCGAACCAAAGTCAAAAACCACATGATTATCTCAATAGATGCAGAAAAGGCCTTTGACAAAATTCAACAACCCTTCATGCTAAAAACTCTAAATAAATTAGGTACTGATGGGACGTATCTCAAAATAATGAGAGCTATTTATGACAAACCCACAGCCAATATCATACTGAATGGGCAAAAACTGGAAGCATTCCCTTTGAAAACTGGCACAAGACAGGGATGCCCTCTCTCACCACTTCTATTCAACATAGTGTTGGAAGTTCTGGCCAGGGCAATTAGACAAGAGAAGGAAATCAAGGGTATTCAATTAGGAAAAGAGGAAGTCAAATTGTCCCTGTTTGCAGATGACATGATAGTATATCTAGAAAACCCCATTGTCGCAGCCCAAAATCTCCTTAAGCTGATAAGCAACTTCAGCAAAGTCTCAGGATACAAAATCAATGTACAAAAATCACAAGCATTCTTATACATCAATAACAGACAAACAGAGAGCCAAATCATGAGTGAACTCCCATTCACAATTGCTTCAAAGAGAATAAAATACCTAGGAATCCAACTTACAAGGGATGTGAAGGACCTCTTCAAGGAGAACTAGAAACCACTGCTCAATGAAATAAAAGAGGATACAAACAAATGGAAGAACATTCCATGCTCATGGGTAGGAAGAATCAATATCATGAAAATGGCCATCCTTCCCAAGGTAATTTACAGATTCAATGCCATCCCCATCAAGTTACCAATGACTTTCTTTACAGAATTGGAAAAAACTACTTTAAAGTTCATATGGAACCAAAAAAGAGCCCGCATCGCCAAGTCAATCCTAAGCCAAAAGAACAAAGCTGGAGGCATCACGCTACCTGACTTCAAACTATACTACGAGGCTACAGTAACCAAAACAGCATGGTACTGGTACCAAAACAGAGATATAGATCAATGGAACAGAACAGAGCCCTCAGAAATAATGCCACATATCTACAGCTATCTGATCTTTGACAAACCTGACAAAAACAAGAAATGGGGAAAGGATTCCCTATTTAATAAATGGTGCTGGGAAAACTGGCTAGCCATATGTAGAAAGCTGAAACTGGATCCCTTCCTTACACCTTATACAAAAATCAATTCAAGATGGATTAAAGACTTAAATGTTAGACCTAAAACCATAAAAACCCTAGAAGAAAACCTAGGCAATACCATTCAGGACATAGGCATGGGCAAGGACTTCATGTCTAAAACACCAAAAGCAAGGGCAACAAAAGCCAAAATTGACAAATGGGATCTAATTAATCTAAAGAGCTTCTGCACAGCAAAGGAAACTACCATCAGAGTGAACAGGCAACCTACAAAATGGGAGAAAATGTTCACAACCTACTCATCTGACAAAGGGCTAATATCCAGAATCTACAATGAACTCCAACAAATTTACAAGAAAAAAACAAACAACCCCATCAAAAAGTGGGTGAAGGACATGAACAGACACTTCTCAAAAGAAGACATTTATGCAGCCAAAAAACACATGAAAAAATGCTCACTATCACTGGCCATCAGAGAAATGCAAATCAAAACCACAATGAGATACCATCTCACACCAGTTAGAATGGCAATCATTAAAAAGTCAGGAAACAACAGGTGCTGGAGAGGATGTGGAGAAATGGGAACACTTTTACACTGTTGGTGGGACTGTAAACTAGTTCAACCCTTGTGGAAGTCAGTGTGGCGATTCCTCAGGGATCTAGAACTAGAAATACCATTCGACCCAGCCATCCCATTACTGGGTATATACCCAAAGGACTATAAACCATGCTGCTATAAAGACATATGCACCCGTATGTTTATTGCGGCATTATTCACAATAGCAAAGACTTGGAACCAACCCAAATGTCCAACAATGATAGACTGGATTAAGAAAATGTGGCACATATACACCATGGAATACTATGCAGCCATAAAAAAGGATGAGTTCACGTCCTTTGTATGGACATGGATGAAATTGGAAATCATCATTCTCAGTAAACTATCGCAAGGACAAAAAACCAAACACCGCATATTCTCACTCATAGGTGGGAATTGAACAATGAGAACACATGGACACAGGAAGGGAAACATCACACTTCGGGGACTGTTGTGGGGTGGGGAGAGGAGGGAGGGATAGCATTGGGAGATATACCTAATGCTAGATGACGAGTTGGTGGGTACAGCGCACCAGCATGGCACATGTATACATATGTAACTTACCTGCACGTTGCGCACATGTACCATAGAGCCTAAAGTATAATAATAATAATAATAATAATAATAATAAATAATAATAATAAAATAAAAACGCAATGAAAGACATGCTGTAAGGACAAGACAGGATTGAAAATTGGCAAATAGAATCCATGTATAGGTTAATACCAGGGTTGGAAAAAATAAAAGTGAAGGGAAGCATTCCTGAGACTTGTTTACCTGAAGCCCAGTTCAGCTGCTTTTATTCTGCTGGATTTTGAATTTGTATATGCCTCTGAGAATCTCCCATTTTCCTCAGAAATATTCTGAAGTAGAATGGAAGTGAAGGTACTTTGTGCAGTAGAGTGGGTATAAGTGATCATTCTCTTGTCAGCTTTCCAATGGAAAAAAATGGGAAGCTTGTGGACTAAGAGGCTGCATTGAGTAGTAGTTAGTGCTTAGAGTTACAAGTCAAACAGAAATGGGGTTTGGTCTTAGTTTGGTCCCTCCTGCATGACCTTGGCCAATTTACTTATCTTTTTAGCCTCAATTGCCTGTCTGTAAAACAAGAATCATATTAGCACTTCTCTCATAGGGAAAATGAGCTACTGGCACAAAGGAAGTGTTCAATAGTTCCTGGAAATGTATAAGAAAAAGAATTTGTATAAAATAAAGATCCGTAAGAATATGGATACTACCCCTTCTGAATACTCAGCTTGGACAACAAAATCCCTTTTGTTGAAAAGTCACTTATTCACTGATTAAATTAAATCATTCATTTAGACATTTATTAGACACCTGCTGAATGCAAGAGAATGAACTATGTGTACATTAGTAATAAAATGTATTATCTGTTTTTATGAGTATACTAGCAAAATAGACATTTAACAAGTGTTTGTTGGATGAATGGCAGGAATATTTAAGGCCAGTAATGGCCTGGTATCTCTTTCCAGAAGGAATAAAAAGTAGGTAGCCCCTGCTCCTGTCAACAGCTATTGAATAGAAACTTTAATTTGAGTCCGGGATTCTGATTTTAGAGGAAGAAGCAAATCTCAAGCTGTCCTTGGTGATTGCTTTTATACAACAGGTAGAGATATAAATAGGAGTTGAGGATTTGTGCAATAATTATCTCCTAAAATACTTGCAATATAAGCAAACTGGTAAACCTAAAACTATCATGAGTATTTTCCTGCTGTAAACCCCATAGGGCCAGAATAATTAGTCTCAAGTTTTGTTTGAATTAGAACTGAAAGGACTGAAAAACACTGAAGACCTCAGATCTGATATGTGCTCTTTCCTAATCCCTAAACCTTTTAAGAAAATAGTCTATCTCCTTTTAAATTCCCAGGAGCTCAAGACATGCCCATACTTGTCAAACTTTCATTTTCATGAACTTCATATTTTCTCCAGATATATTTGTTTTTGAAAAGTGACTTGTCAATAATATTTATTTAGACATTTTGTTTTTTTTCCAGGATAATTTGGGATTAAAGATTGAATTCACATTCTTTCTAACCAGTGGCCTTTTTTGGACTGTTAAATCCTTGATGCCAAAAGCTTCTGATTGTGAAGCTAATGAACCAATGCCTAGTGTGGTTACCTCCAACTGCTAAATTTAATCCAAAGAACATGCCTGATTGCAAACAATCTTGCCAAGCATAGACAAAGGAAGACCATTCATTAAAACTACTTGTTTTCGAACAGATTCCAGCCCAGATTTTATTCAGCTGCCTAACCAAAGAAGACTGCTTTCACTTTCTGCAAACTAGGCAATAAAAGCCACAGAGGCCAATGGCCTCCTATAGATTTTTCTAGGAGTTGGCAAACTATGGCCCATCAGCCACATCTGACCTGCTTTCCTTTTTTGTAAAGCTCATGAGCTAAGAATATTTTGTACATTTTTAGATGGTTGGGGAAAAATCAAAAGAAGATTACTATTTTGTTATGCCTGAGAATGAAATAAAATTCACATTTCAGTGTCCATAAGTAAAGTTTTATTGGAACACAGCCATGCTCATTCATTTATGGTATATATGACTGTTTACATACAACAATGGCAGCACAGTTGTGACAGAGACCATATGGCATGCAAAGCATAAAACGCTTACTCTCTGATCCTTACAGAGAATGTTTGCCACTTCTGTACTGAAATAATCTTAAATATGAGTTTAGAAAAGCTTGGGTTGTCCACCATGATACCACTCACTTGGAGGCAGGACTGCATTCAGTGAAATCAGCTCAAACAGACCTGCAAGTAGGGATAGAGTAAAGAGCAGAGAAACTGCCATCAGAGAGCCTTAAACTGGAGTCTTCGTTCCTTCACTGTATAGTAGTATGACTTGAGGCAAAATTCTAAATATCTCTGATTCTTAGTTTCCTCTAGTGTAAAATGCGATGGATAATTCTTCATTCTCAAATGATTGTTCGGAAATCATTGTGACTTCTTCTCCATCTATATATTTATCATCTATCTATCCATGCCCGCATCTTACGTAGCAAACCTATATCTATACCCTTATCTTATCTTGCCACATAATGAATAGATGCTCAAGGAAAAGTAGTTCTCCTTTTTCTTCTCTTATTCCCCAAAGTCTTCAGAGAAAGAACCTTCATGACCTTTGTTGGTAACATCGCTTTCACTCACTTTTACATTGGAGAATCTATGCTTAGTGCCTTATGAAAAGCCCTGCCATGTGCATTCTTAAATGAAACCCAAAACCTGTTTTATATCAACCACCAGTTTTCTGTGGGGTGGATACTTTTTATTAAATATATCATATTCCATGATGAACCTTTTTCTTTTCCTAGGATAAGCAACAAACTTCTTTGATGTTTCTCATGGCAGTAATTTTTCCTAATTTTAATAATTTTAATTTTCTCTGGGCTTTATCCCAGTTTTCTGTTTCAACCTAGTTCACTGTCTCGAGTGATTACTAGCTCACTTGGACTCAGTCCAGTTACCAAATCCAAAATTAAATTCTGTACTCTAAGGTAGGAACCCCTGCCACCACCCCCCTCCCCCCACCCCCCGCCACCCCCCCGCCGGCCATGATCAAAGGAGGACCAAGTTTTATTTGCTCCAGATCTGAAGATCTCTAAGAAAGAGAGGACAGGCACTGGGTGTGCATTTTTTCACTGGACATGGACATCAATCTAGTGAAGAACTCCAGTGGTGGCTATTAGAGTTAAGGCCCTGTGTGTCTTAAGAGTTTAGTATTAACCTCATGGCCAGCCATTTGGAGCACCCAGAGGTTCTATCAGTAGACCCAACCCAAAATTGCATAAGTGTATCATAATTATACTGTGTGTGCAACTTCTACATGTCACAAATATCCTACTTGGTAGACAAGCAATTGCACATTTTAATGTTGTAGAGCTAATGTTGCATTCACTTATTTTCAAATCTGATCTGGCTCTAAGATCTATTTCAGAAATTCGGAAGAGGGAAAATTCCTCTTTCATTCCACGTGCATGATGAACCTCTGATTCAGATTCAACTAACATATTAAACACCTGATATATGCCTGAAATGCAATTGTCACTAGTAAACACAATGTTTACATGCATTATATTATTTAATCTTCATGCAATGTGTGAAATAGATATTATTAGTTCCAATTTATTATTTATTTTCTACTTTTTCTGTTTATTTTATATTTATCTCTTCCCTTCTTTCTGTCTGTGTTGTTTAAATTTCTAATTTATTTCTCTTCTGTTTTCTTTCTTCCAGTTTTGAGAATGTACATGCTCTCTCCATATTCTTTTATTGCTTACTCTAGCTGTTTTAACATACATACATACTTAAAGTAATTGATATCTTTATTTTTCTTCTGCACAGTAAAATATATTAGAATAATTCATTTCTGATCACAACTCTTCAAAATTAATGAATTTTTCCCCAGTGTTTAAATTCTATCTTGTTCATTCGCATTTTACATTTTAATAAGGTCATTTAAATAGGTATTTAAATAAATAATAATCATTTAAATAATAAGTTCATTTAAAAAGATATACCCACATATTTACAATATTTTTTCTCCTCTTTCCTTCTTGCATCTCAGATCTCCCATTTGGTATTATTTTCTTTCTACTAGAGGCACAATCCTTTAGAATTACTCTTCTTAATGACTGTTGGTGGTAAACACTCTCAAGTTTTGTTGGTCTGAAAATTGTCATATTTATTTCAAAAGTGATACATGTTAATTGTAGGACATATAGTTGAATCATACAGCTTATCACATGTAAGCATCCTCACTTTGCGTGTTTCTGATATGCACAAATTTCAGTTACCATGGTTTACTTAAATATACAAACCTTAGGCCGGGCGCGGTGGCTCAGGCCTGTAATCCCAGCACTTTGGGAGACTGAGGTGGGCAGATCATGAGGTCAGGAGATCGAGACCATCCTGGCTAACATAGTGAAACCCCATCTGTACTGAAAATACAAAAATTAGCCGGGCGTGGTGGCGGGTGCCTGTAGTCCCAGCTACTCGCAAGGCTGAGGCAGGAGAATGGCATGAACCTGGGGAGGCGGAGCTTGCAGTGAGCCGAGTTCACGCCACTGCACTCCAGCCTGGGCGACAGAGAGAGACTCCAACTCAAAAAAAAAAAAAAAGTACATATATATATACACAAACCTTACATCAGCACAGCCCAAATTTTAGTAATCATACTGTATTAACTATAATTGCATAAATACAAACTTTGCTAATTCTTCATTCTACAAATGAATGTGAAAATAACTAATGCTAATCTGATCAGTGACCAATCACATCACGTTTTCAAAGTCTGACAGTGATTGGTCACTGGATACCTGTTGTTCAATTTATTTATAAATGGCAAAGCATGTAGTATTTACCCTAGTCTTCCAGTAATAAACTAGTGCAGCATTTTACAAAAATGGAAATCATAAGAGAATTGGCCAAGAAGGGTGAAAGTGCAGCAAGAAAAAAAAATAACAATGATGCCAGTGAAATTTGAATCACATATAAATGGAGTTATAGAAGAAATAGCTGCCTGTGAGAATTTTGACATTACTATTGTTTGAGAGACTATAGATACACAACTAGAGAAACTTAGTGAAAATGAACTTGTCAACATAAATGAGGAAAGTGGTAGTGACAAAAGATACCCCAGAGTAGGTGATGCTGGCAAAAAAATATATTAAACCAATTCTTCATGACATTGAAAGCACAAAAGATACAATGCTGGAAGCTGATACAAACTTAGAATTGAGCATTAAAATTTGGCAAGGCATGAGAAAGATGTTTGCTCTGTATTCTAATTTATACAATGAGAAGAAGGCAAGCACTGTTCAGACCACTCTTGATGAGTTTTTACAAAGAATAAGACACTTTTATTCACAAAGTTTCTAATGTTTTCAATAACAGTGGTATTTAATAAATGTTAGTTTTATTATTTTCTTCATTTTGCTATAAATTTATAACTGACAGAAAGAAATTATTTAATGTTTTGACAAAAACTTTTAAAGGTCATGGAATAAATTTAATTTTCTCCATTGACTATTAAGGTCACTTTGTAAGATTTCAGCTTGCATGGCAGTTTTATGATCCTGCATTATTGTGCAAAGCCACAGCCACCTATGTCTTACCATAAACACTTACATATAAATATAATATTGTGACAATCACAATGCCCCAAAATAACCACTGTTATTATTTTATGCACATAATTTTGATATTTCTATCTTTCTTAGATATATCTTTATTTTGAGATTGTTCTTAAAAATAAGTTTTGCCAAGTATAAACTTCTTGGTTTGGATGTTTTTCCTTCATCTCATTAAAGATAGTATTCCAGCCAGGCCCAAGATGGCCGAATAGGAACAGCTCCGGTCTACAGCTCCCAGCATGAGCGACACAGAAGACGGGTGATTTCTGCATTTCCATCTGAGGTACCGGGTTCATGTCACTAGGGAGTGCCAGACAGTGGGCGCAGGAGAGTGGGTGCAGCACACCGTGCGTGAGCTGAAGTAGGGCGAGGCATTGCCTCACCTGGGAAGCACAAGGGGTCAGGGAGTTTCCTTTCCTAGTCAAAGAAAGGGGTGACAGATGGCAGCTGGAAAATCAGGTCACTCCCACCCTAATACTGCGCTTTTCCGACGGGCTTAAAAAAAGGCGCACCAGGAGATTATATCCCACAGCTGGCTCGGAGGGTCCTACGCCCATGGAGTCTCGCTGATTGCTAGCACAGCAGTCTGAAATCAAACTGCAAGGCAGCAGCGAGGCTGGGGGAGGGGCACCAGCCATTGCCCAGGCTTCCTTAGGTAAACAAAGTAGCCAGGAATCTTGAACTGGGTGGAGCCCACCACAGCTCAAGGAGGCCTGCCTGCCTCTGTAGGCTCCACCTCTGGTGGCAGGGCACAGACAAACAAAAAGACAGCAGTAATCTCTGCAGACTTAAATGTCCCTGTCTGACAGCTTTGAAGAGAGCAGTGGTTCTCCCAGCACACAGCTGGAGATCTGAGAACGGGCAGACTACCTCCTCAAGTGGGTCCCTGACCCCTGACCCCCGAGCAGCTTAACTGGGAGGCACCCCCCAGTAGGGGCAGACTGACACCTCACACGGCCAGGTACTCCTCTGAGACAAAACTTCCAGAGGAACGATCAGACAGCAGCATTCGCGGTTCACGAAAATCCGCTCTTCTGCAGCCACCGCTGCTGGTACCCAGGCAAACAGGGTCTGGAGTGGACTAGCAAACTCCAACAAACCTGCAGCTGAGGGTCCTGTCTGTTAGAAGGAAAACTAACAAACAGAAAGGATATCCACACCAAAAACCCATCTGTACATCACCATCATCAAAGACCAAAAGTAGATAAAACCACAAAGATGGGGAAAAAACAGAGCAGAAAAACTGGAAACTCTAAAAAGCAGAGTGCCTCTCCTCCTCCAAAGGAATGCAGTTCCTCACCAGCAACGGAACAAAGCTGGATGGAGAATGACTTTGACGAGTTGAGAGAAGAAGGCGTCAGACGATCAAACTACTCCGAGCTATAGGAGGAAATTCAAACCAAAGGCTAAGAAGTTGAAAACTTTGAAAAAACCTTAGACGAATGTATAACTGGACTAACCAATACAGAGAAGTGCTTAAAGGAGCTGATGGAGCTGAAAGCCAAGTCTCGAGAACTATGTGAAGAATGCAGAAGCCTCGGGAGCTGATGCAATCAACTGGAAGAAAGGGTATCAGTGATGGAAGATGAAATGAATGAAATGAAGCGAGAAGGGAAGTTTAGAGAAAAAAGAATAAAAAGAAACGAACATAGCCTCCAAGAAATATGGGACTATGTGAAAAGACCAAATCTGTGTCTGATTGGTGTACCTGAAAGTGACGGGGAGAATGGAACCAAGTTGGAAAACACTCTGCAGGATATTATCCAGGAGAACTTCCCCAATCTAGCAAGGCAGGCCAACATTCAGATTTAGGAAATACAGAGAACGACACAAAGATACTCCTCGAGAAGAGCAACTCCAAGACACATAATTGTCAGATTCACCAAAGTTGAAATGAAGGAAAAAATGTTAAGGGCAGCCAGAGAGAAAGGTCAGGTTACCCTCAAAGGGAAGCCCATCAGACTAACAGCGGATCTCTCGGCAGAAACCCTACAAGCCAGAAGAGAGTGGGGGCCAATATTCAACATTCTTAAAGAAAAGAATTTTCAACCCAGAATTTCATATCCAGCCAAACTAAGCTTCATAAGTGAAGGAGAAATAAAATACTTTACAGACAAGCAAATGCTGAGAGATTTTGTCACCACCAGGCCTGCCCTAAAAGAGCTCCTGAAGGAAGCACTAAACATGGAAAGGCACAACCAGTACCAGCCACTGCAAAATCATGCCAAAATGTAAAGACCATCGAGACTGGGAAGAAACTGCATCAACTAACGAGCAAAATAACCAGCTAACATCATAATGACAGGATCAAATTCACACATAACAATATTAACTTTAAATGTAAATGGACTAAATGCTCCAATTAAAAGACACAGACTGGCAAATTGGATAAAGAGTCAAGACCCATCAGTGTGCTGTATTCAGGAAACCCATCTCACGTGCAGAGACACACATAGGCTCAAAATAAAAGGATGGAGGAAGATCTACCAAGCAAATGGAAAACAAAAAAAGGCAGGGGTTGCAATCCTAGTCTCTGATAAAACACACTTTAAACCAACAAAGATCAGAAGAGACAAAGAAGGCCATTACATAATGGTAAAGGGATCAATTCAACAAGAAGAGCTAACTATCCTAAATATATATGCACCCAATATAGGAGCACCCAGATTCATAAAGCAAGTCTTGAGTGACCTACAAAGAGACTTAGACTCCCACACAATAATAATGGGAGACTTTAACACCCCACTGTCAACACTAGACAGATCAACGAGACAGAAAGTCAACAAGGATACCCAGGAATTGAACTCAGCTCTGCACCAAGCAGACCTAATAGACATCTACAGAACTCTCCACCCCAAATCAACAGAATATACATTTTTTTCAGTACCGCACCACACCTATTCCAAAATTGACCACATAGTTGGAAGTAAAGCTCTCTTCAGCAAATGTAAAAGATCAGAAACTATAATAAACTGTCTCTCAGACCATAGTGCAATGAAAGTAGAACTCAGGATTAAGAAACTCACTCAAAACCGCTCAACTACATGGAAACTGAACAACTTGCTCCTGAATGACTACTGGGTACATAATGAAATGAAGGCAGAAATAAAGATGTTCTTTGAAACCAACGAGAACCAAGACAAAACACACCAGAATCTCTGGGACATATTCAAAGCAGTGTGTAGAGGGAAATTTATAGCACTAAATGCCCACAAGAGAAAGCAGGAAAGATCTAAAACTGACACCCTAACATCACAATTAAAAGAACTAGAGAAGCAAGAGCAAACACATTCAGAAACTAGCAGAAGGCAAGAAATAACTAAAATCAGAGCAGAACTGAAGGAAATAGAGACCAAAAAAACCCTTCAAAAAATTAATGAATTCAGGAGCTGGTTTTTTGAAAGGATCAACAAAATTGATAGACCGCTAGCAAGACTAATAAAGAAGAAAAGAGAGAAGAATCAAATAGATGCAGTAAAAAATGATAAAGGGGATATCACCACCGATCCCACAGAAATACAAACTACCATCAGAGAATACTACAAACACCTCTACACAAATAAACTAGAAAATCTAGAAGAAATGGATAATTTCCTCGACACATACACCCTCCCAAGACTAAACCAGGAAGAAGTTGAATCTCTGAATAGGCCAATAACAGGAGCTGAAATTGTGGCAATAATCAATAGCTTACCAACCAAAAAGAGTCCAGGACCAGATGGATTCAAAGCCGAATTCTACCAGAGGTACAAGGAGGAACTGGCACCATTCCTTCTGAAACTATTCCAATCAATAGAAAAAGAGGGAATCCTCCCTAACTCATTTTATGAGGCCAGCATCATCCTGATACCAAAGCTGGGCAGAGACACAATCAAAAAAGAGAATTTTAGACCACTATCCTTGATGAACATTGATGCAAAAATCCTCCATAAAATACTGGCAAACTGAATCCAGCAGCACATCAAAAACCTTATCCACCATGATCAAGTGGGCTTCATCCCTGGGATGCAAGGCTGATTCAATATATGCAAATCAATAAATGTAATCCAGCATATAAACAGAACCAAAGACAAAAACCACGTGATTATCTCAATAGATGCAGAAAAGGTCTTTGACAAAATTCAACAACCCTTCATGCTAAAAACTCTCAAGAAATTAGGTATTGATGGGACGTATCTCAAAATAATAAGAGCTATCTGTGACAAACCCACAGCCAATATCATACTGAATGGGCAAAAACTGGAAGCATTCCCTTTGAAAACTGGCACAAGACAGGGATGCCCTCTCTCACCACTCCTATTCAACATAGTGTTGGAAGTTCTGGCCAGAGCAATTAGGCAGGACAAGGAAATAAAGGGTATTCAATTAGGAAAAGAGGAAGTCAAATTGTCCGTGTTTGCAGATGACATGATTGTATATCTAGAAAACCCCATTGTCGCAGCCCAAAATCTCCTTAAGCTGATAAGCAACTTCAGCAGTCTCAGGATACAAAATCAATGTACAAAAATCACAAGCATTCTTATACATCAATAACAGACAAACAGAGAGCCAAATCATGAGTGAACTCCCATTCACAATTGCTTCAAAGAGAATAAAATACCTAGGAATCCAACTTACAAGGGATGTGAAGGACCTCTTCAAGGAGAACTAGAAACCACTGCTCAATGAAATAAAAGAGGATACAAACAAATGGAAGAACATTCCATGCTCATGGGTAGGAAGAATCAATATTGTAAAAATAGCCATACTGCCCAAGGTAATTTATAGATTCAATGCCATCCCCATCAAGCTACCAATGACTTTCTTCACAGAATTGGAAAAAACTACCTTAAAGTTCAGATGGAACCAAAAAAGAGCCCGCATCGCCAAGTCAATCGTAAGCCAAAAGAACAAAGCTGGAGGCATCACACTACCTGACTTCAAACTATACTACAAGGCTACAGTAACCAAAACAGCATGGTACTGGTACCAAAACAGAGATATAGATCAATGGAACAGAACAGAGCCCTCAGAAATAACGCCGCACATCTACAACTACCTGATCTTTGACAAACCTGACAAAAACAAGAAATGGGGAAAGGATTCCCTATTTAATAAATGGTGCTGGGAAAACTGGCTAGCCATATGTAGAAAGCTGAAACTGGATCCCTTCCTTACACCTTATACAAAAATTAATTCAAGATAGATTAAAGACTTAAATGTTAGACCTAAAACCATAAAAACCGTAGAAGAAAACCTAGGCATTACCATTCAGGACATAGGCATGGACAAGGACTTCATGTGTAAAACACCAAAAGCAATGGCAACAAAGCCAAAATTGACAAATGGGATCTAATTAAACTAAAGAGCTTCTGCACAGCAAAAGAAACTACCATCAGAGTGAACAGGCAACCTACA
Source organism: Pongo abelii (assembly GCF_028885655.2). Lineage (NCBI taxonomy): Eukaryota > Metazoa > Chordata > Mammalia > Primates > Hominidae > Pongo > Pongo abelii. Next base: position 138,615,854 of record NC_071992.2, on the reverse strand, counting down.
AATTGGGAGAAAATTTTCGCAACCTACTCATCTGACAAAGGGCTAATATCCAGAATCTACAATGAACTCAAACAAATTTACAAGAAAAAAACAACCCCATCAAAAAGTGGGTGAATGATATGAACAGACACTTCTCAAAAGAAGACATTTATGCAGCCAAAAAACATGAAAAAATGCTCATCATCACTGGCCATCAGAGAAATGCAAATCAAAACCACAATGAGATACCTTCTCACACCAGTTAGAATGACGATCACTAAAAAGTCAGGAAACAGCAGATGCTGGAGAGGATGTGGAGAAATAGGAACACTTTTATCACTGTTGGTGGGACTGTAAACTAGTTCAACCATTTTGGAAGTCAGTGTGGCGATTCCTCAGGGATCTAGAACTAGAAATACCATTTGACCCAGCCATCCCATTACCAGCTATATACCCAAAGGACTATAAATCATGGTGCTATAAAGACACATGCACACGTATGTTTATTGCGGCACTATTCACAATAGCAAAGACTTGAAACCAACCCAAATGTCCAACAATGATAGACTGGATTAAGAAAATATGGCACATATACACCATGGAATACTATGCAGCCATAAAAAAGGATGAGTTCATGTCCTTTGTAGGAACATGGATGATATTGGAAATTATCATTCTCAGTAAACTATCGCAAGGACAAAAAACCAAACACCGCGTGTTCTCACTCATAGGTGGGAATTGAACAATGAGAACACATGGACACAGGAAGGGGAACATCACACTCTGGGGACTGTTGTGGGGTGGGGGGAGGGGGGGAGGGATAGCACTGGGAGATATACCTAATGCTAAATGACGAACTAACGGGTGCAGCACACCAGCATGGCACATGTATACATATGTAACAAACCTGCGCATTGTGCACATGTACCGTAAAACTTAAAGTACAATAATAATTTTTTTAAAAAAAGATAGTATTCCATTGTCTTCTGAATTCTATTGTTGCTCAGGAGAAGTCAGCTGTAAATATGATAATCAATAGATTTTTAGGTGATTTGATTTTACTCTGGCTATTTTATTATCTCTTTTCTTTCTTTATTTTTCTCCAGTTTTACTATGATGTATGTAGAGGTGGGTGTGTTTTATTTAATCTTGTTTATCTATTTAATCTTATCCTAATGATAAGTGTACAAATGTATACATATACATATATATATATTTCCTTCATTTTTTGGCCGTTTTAATGATGCATATTTAAGTGTCTAAGAGTAGCCATACTGCCAGAACCAGAAGATATTCAACCCAATTTTCAATTAGAGCTATCTTAATATGGTAATTTATTGTTTTAGGGATGTGAGATTGAGTATTATATATTCTCTACTCTAATATCTGTTATGTTTTATAATTCCAAGTTTAAGTAAAATTTTACTTATATTCCCAATTCTCTCAATAACTACATACGTAAGACAAAAGAACATTCAAACATACACTTAAATGGATTGTAAAAAAATACAAAAATTCCAGTCCACTCTATGACCACAGATATATTTTGGAAGTATGTAACCTGTGGTATTTGGATATGCAGAATAAAAACAATAAATATTGAACTGAAGAAAAATGTAGTTATAAATCCCCTAGAGTTAAAATATTTGGCTTTATGCACCTTTATGGTTTTCTACCATAAATCTGAAATAACTATGAAATTGAAGACTATTATGGTGATAACCAATGAAGGATAAAAATGACTGGAAAATTTCAAACAATTTCAGCATAACTCCATAGTATCTTTTATAGACAATATCATACCCTTGAAGTTAGTGAGGCTGAGTATTAGTGAAATAGATCATTTTTTTCTGTAGATTAATTTCTATTTTTAAGGAAGAAATGAACAATCAGATAGAATAAAATGCAATGGCATGTGCCTTATCCAAGATGAATCTCCTAATCAAATGTAAGCCATGTCAAGAGTACACACTGTATAAAAACTTACCTGTCAAGACAATCTCAAAATCAGACAAGTTATGTCATAGAGTAAAATGAGCGTGGATTTTAAAGCCAAATCAACCTTGGTTTGAATATGCATGAATTTGCACTTGCTAGATAGTCAACTTGAATCGATTAAGTAACCTATACATAGTATCTTACATCTCTGAATTCCATTTTCCTGATAACTTACATAGGGATATTAAGACATCTTATAAGCTTTTTATTATTATTATTTTTTTTAAGTCAGAGTCTTGCTCTTGTTGCCCAGGCTGGAGTGCAATGGCACAATTTCAGCTCACTGCAACCTCCTCCTTCTGAGTTCAAGTGATTCGCCTGCCTCAGCTTCCCAAGTAGCTGGGATTACAGGCATCCGCCACCATGCCCAGCTAATTTTTGTATTTTTAGTAGAGACGGGGTTTCACTATGTTGTCCAGGCTAGTCTCAAACTCCCGACCTCAGATAATCCACCTGCCTCGGCCTCCCAAAGTGCTGGGATTACAGGCATGAACCACTGTTTGTTGTGATTTATCAAATTTAAAAATGTGTGAAAGACCTATCAAAATACCCACAAAATAATAAGCATAAAATAAATGGTAGTTCTCTTTCTGAAATAATGACAAAACATATTTTTCTCCCAGTCTGACATTTCCACAAGCAAAATAGTGAAACAGAAATAATATTCTTCTCATATGCTTTTTATTTTAAAAATCTTTGGCTACAATTACTTATTGCATAACATTCTCTTTTGAAACAAATCTGTCATCTCACAATGCCAAGGTTAGATTTTATGATCCCGAGGTAATCTTTGAGGTCTCTTCCAAATCTCCTTCCATGAGTCTATAAATCGAACATGCCATTTTAATTTTAACCTTTGCTCATGTGTCATTCAAACTAAGTTTACCACTGAATTATGGCATACTAGAACTGTAAGACGCCTTTCTGAATTTCTTTAACTTCTCATTTTACACAGGAGTAATCCCAATGCTTAAGGAGATAAATGGGCTTACGCAAGGCAGATATTGGTTAGTGGTGACACCCAGACCTAAATTACTAAAACCCAGCCTTTCTTCATTGTTTCTGAGTTCTAGGTCCAGATAGCATTTTGGTTTTTTTGTGTGGTTTTTTTTTTTTTTTTTTTTTTGCCTCTATTTCCTGATGATGAGACCAGATAGATTTTGAAAAATTAGAGTTTCTTTATATAAAACATTTCTAGATTCAGAGGATTGGTTATGAGACTATTATTAAAAATTGTCAGGCTGGGTGCCTTGGCTCATAACTGTAATCTCAGTATTTTGGGAAGCTGAGGCAGGAGGATTGCTTGAGGCCAGGAATTCAGGACCAGCCTAAGCAACATAGTAAGACCCAATATCTACAAAAAATAATCAAAAATAACAGCTGGGTGTGGTGACATGTTCCTGTAGTCCTAGCTACTTGGGAGGCTGAGGTGGGAGGATTTCTTGAGACTAGAAGGTCAAGGCTGCAGTGAGCCATGATTGCACCACTGCACTCCAGCATAGGTCGTGGAGCAAAACCCTGTAAGAAAGAAGGGCAAAAAGAAAGAGAAGGAGAGTGGGGATGGGGAGAAAAGGAAGAAAGAGAGAGAGAGAGAGAGAGAGAGAAAGAAAAGAAAGAAGAAAGAAAGAAAAGAAAGAAGGAAGGAAGAAAGAAGGAAGGAAGGAAGGAAGAAAGAAAGAAAGAGAAAGAGAGAAAGAAATAAAGAGAAAGAGAGAAACGAAGGAAGAAAATTTCCACATATTTTGCACATATCTAGAAATAATGTGAAGGAAGATTTGGCATCTGGTATTTCTTTTTTTCAGTCTCATTAACAATCTCTTTCCTCTGCCCTTCACCTGATTGTGCTGTGATTTGTCCTCTCACTGAAGGTACTTCATTCAAGCAGGAAAGTGACCCAACAAATCCATTTACCAGAAAGTTTTAATTACTTAACATGTTTGTCCTAGAGAATTTCTGAATAGGAAAATGCTCAACCCCCTCACCTCTCTGCTAGGTATTCTGATATTAGGGGTGGATATATTACAGCCTCCTTTGCCTATTTATAAATATAAACCTGAAATTTTTTTTGCCACTACCATCAATAGAAAAATTTCTAGATTACTGACAGTTTAGTAGAAAGCTTGAGGATATATCCAAGTATAGGATTATTTGAGTTAAAAGCAGAATTTGCAAGTATGATGTTTGAATGTTAGGGCAGGATTGTGTATACACATAGGACACAGGAAGAAAAGAGCAACCATTGTCGTTTTTTAATGTTCAATCTGATACATGTGGCCCAATTAAATACTCGTGTTTCGAGTAAAATGAGAATTCTCTGCCACGTACTTAGGAAATGAATACAGGAAGGTGATCATAGCTGGGCAGAGGAACAGAGAAAGAATAGAACTAGGTAGCAAAATATGCCTAGCTCCTCTATCAAAAAACAGGAAAATATGCAGTAGATTTTTGTCATGTGAGAAAAATAGAAAAAGAGAGCCAGAAGATTACTATATAAATTTTATTATTCCTCCATAGTTTAGGTAGTGTGTTCTTGGTAGTGGTTTTGATTTTTTAATTATATTTTTAAATTGGAAAATGAAAATATGTACTACAGAAAACTTTAAAATATTGTAAATTATATAAAAGAATCCCCATTCCAAAAAGTCACCACCATCTAGAGATCACATAACTATTTATCTACACTTTTTTCTATTTTTTTAATTGGAAGTTTTATATTAACTTCTTTATCTGGATTTTGTTTTGGTGTTGGATGTAAGTGGTGAATCTTGGCTGAGGAAGTATCCACTGTTGGGCATTTTAGGGTTGAGGCTATTGGAGGCCAGCCCTGGTACTGTGTGCAGGTTCATAGGAAAGGCCACGTGCAATAGGACAATATACCAGGATTTGTGCTAAGTGCTTTCCATACATTATGCAATTTAAATTCTTGCATCCTCATTTTAAAGATGAGGACACGAAGGGTGAGAAATTTAAGGTGATTTATCTAAGCTCATACAGATACGTGAGTTGCATACCAGCCTCCAGCCTGTGTGAACATGAAGATTGAGCTCTCCATCATGACAGTACACAAAGAGACTTTGCTGATTCCCCAGTGTGCCTGGAGCCTTGCTCGTGAGGGTTTCCTGGTGGAGCTCCCAAGGTTGAAAATCCCCCAGAAATGCTTTGATGGGTAACTGGAGATTCTGGGATTTAAAAAAATAGTCGTTACCCACACTCCCTTTTAAAGTGCAACGATCAGAACCTGGGGTTATCCATTTTTGAGCAAATGTATCACTCAGTTTGGTTAATGAGCTTCAGGACCACAGATAGAAACAGCTCTCCACAGGGAGTAAAACCTGTCAGCCCATTAGTCAGCCAAAGGCTTTGCTAACAGTAGTTTCCCTGGGGAAAACTGCCCAGTCAGTCCCATAAAAAGTGCTGATTAACTAATGTTTTCCTAGTTTGCTGAACAACAAGGCTTCCTTATTCCCTATTTTAATCTGCCATCAAACTGAAAATGATTGATAATTGCTTTTTATCTTGATAGCCTTGCTTAAAAGTGTGTAGGAGAACTGTGAAAATGCATTGCATTTAATGTCTTTCTCAGGGTAGATTTTTATATTAGCTTGTAACCTGGACATCTGGACCCTAGTTATTAATACTCTTTAATACTGTAGTTTCACATTTCTTACATTCTTATTAAAATAAGCCCCAAACAAATCTCTTATTTTTTAATCGCTTCCCAAAAACCTCACCACATACTCCTTTCAGAATTTTCTGAGACAAATGTCATTTTCTTGAGATGCATTATGGAGTCGAGTAATAATTCTCAAATATGAATCACGTATATTGCCATTTTAAAAGACAAAAATATCTCATAGATTTTTCATTGTTGAGATTTCTTTAATATTATGTGAATATGAGCAACATAAAGATAGCTATAAAGTCCTTGTGCTCACAGCTCGTATGTAACTATAGAATCAAAGCAAATTTGTGAATCAATTATCAAAATCATAAAGCCAATCAAAATTTAACCATCAATGTCATGATTTTGTCTTTTGGAGAAGGCATGGACTTGCAAAATAAGTCCACAGATGCTTGGAAGTAGAAGTAGCAAGACCTAAGCTACTGCCTTAAGTTTGGAGACCAGTTTCATGCTGATGAACTTGAGTGAACTTTTGCATTTCTCTGGGTCTCAGGGTTTTCATCTTTGGGATGGTTTTAAAAATTGTCTATTTTCATAGAGCTTTTTTTTTTGTTACATTAAACTAGATCACTCGTTCCATTGTCAGCCTAATGCATAGTTGTGGGGACAGGGTGTTTCTATGTCTTCTTTTCTATGAGGGGGCCTCTCGTGATGGAATCCTTTTAGTCTGTCCCCCATCCAGTACTTTGTCCTTATCAAGGGAAGAGAAAGGATGTTTAATCTGTGATGTTGAGAAAAGGCTTAGCTTTTTAAGGTTCTCTCTTTTGATCTGCCTACTTTTAGCTGTAGTATATCTTTCTCCTGCCTTACCCAGATACACCTTACTGGAGTAGAAGAGTGATCTGCCTTCTGGAGATAGGGCTGGAGATGATTTCTCTTTCTCTTCGTCTCTGGAGCCTGACGTATTTGGGGCAACTGAATATGAGGCAGTAATCTGGGGAGAGCTAGCTCGGTAAACTCATGGTTCTTCATGAGTGGGTTATCCCAAGCTAGACTTGATGGCTGCAGAGATCTTAGAAAATCCAGTGGCAGGGCCAGGTTGAACCATTTCTCCAGTGAATATTTGTCAGCAATAGAACTGAAATTTTCATTTCCATTTGTCTGACTCTTGTGTCTGCCTGTCAACTCTTTCTAAACTTGGTGGTGGAGAGGATGGTGTGGTTATTATTCCCCAAATCTTAAATGTTCCTCTTCTATTCCTATGCTGAAAACATGTTTATGGTTTCTGTTTGCCTGCAGGAATTACTTCTATTTACCTTTTACTTTGAAAGTTAATATTTTCAATTGGAAATCATCATTCTCAGTAAACTGTCGCAAGGAAAAAAACCAAACATTACAGGTTCTCACTCATAGGTGGGAATTGAACAATGAGAACACATGGACACAGGAAGGGGAACATCACACTCTGGGGACTGTTGTGGGGTAGGGGGAGGCGGAAGGGATAGCATTAGGAGATATACCTAAAGCTAAATGACGAGTTAATGGGTGCAGCACACCAGCATGGCACATGTATACATACGTAACTAACCTGCACATTGTGCACATGTACCCTAAAACTTAAAGTATAATAATAAAAAAAACACTAGCAATAATAAAATCTGGGAACAAAAAAAAAAGAAAGTTAATATTTTCTTTTCAACCCATTGAGAATGTCATTACTGGAATGTAAGTTTCATGAGGGCAGGAAATGAACATTTCCTGTTCATATAGTGATAGAACATGTCTATCACTATATCCCCAGCACCCTAGCATAGTGCCTCCCACGTAGTAGGTTCTCAATACATCTTTGCTGATTCATAAATGAAAGAATTTTGTATATATTTCCTTATATGGTATTTATAATCTTCTATTCTATGGCTCTAACCAACTTTCTAGGCTCATCTCCTCTCAGTCACTTTTTCTATCAAGATGCAATAAAAAATATCAAACTTACTAAGTTTTAAAATAATATATTCAAATAATATCTTATTTACTTTAGACTCTATTAAAAATTCTTTTAGAAATGATTTTTTTTTTCTGGGACTTCTGGATGCTATAGAGCTGTCAGATAACTACGTATCTGTGATTACGAGCTATAACATTTTTCCCACACTGAGCAATGTTCATTCCACTGCAACATTAAGTACAAAAATGTTCCCTAAGGACTACCATGTTTCTTTGAAGAAGGATAGTGCATTTGAAAAGCCTTACTGACAACACACTCCTTTTCTTGATTTTTATACTCATCCAGAGTATAAAATGGAAGTTTCTAGTAAAATAATCTAAACTATATTTAAAATAATTTCAAATTGGAGCTAAATACAATAGCACCATTAAAAAGTCACTAGTGTTATAATGTCATTTTAAGACCATAATTTAAGTTAGAATTGTGAGGATATTTATGCTTAACAGAACTTAGATGTTATCATTAGAAAAGCACTACTTACACATACTTTTTTTTTTTTTTTTTGAGATGGAGTTTCTCTCTGTCACCCAGGCTGGAGTGCAGTGGTGTGATCTTGCCTCACTGCAACCTCCGCCTCCCAGGCTCAAGCAATTCTCCTGTCTCAGCCTCCCGAGTAGCTGGGATTACAGGCACATGCCTCTTCGCTTGGCTAATTTTTGTATTTTTAGTAGAGACCAGGCTGGTCTCAAACTCCCAAAGTGCTGGGATTACAGGCGTGAGCCACTGCGCCCAGCCTACCTACACATACTTATAAGTAGAGCCATGTAGAATATAGCTATTTTGTGTATGTGTGTTTGTGTGTGCATTGTGAAAACATTTCCATGAATAATGGAAATTAATTTTTTGTATCTCAATTTTTTGTAGCTCTCATTTTTTTCTGATTTAAGTTTATTTTCATTTAAAGGTTTGCTGCATTAACTTGATCAGCTACATCTTGCTGAGATACTGATATTTCTATATTAGTTCCTTCAATGCGACATAATATTTAAGCTTGGGTTTGTCTATGAAAGCTGGCATGTATGATGACAATACCTATTACCATGACAAAATTGAAGTCAGTTTAAGTTCAGAGGTTGTATAGACATTGACTTCATTTATACTTGGGGGAAATAAAAATAATGAAGAATTGAAGATTTTTGCACCTGAATGTCTGCTTATGCCCTCCTACAATATAGGTGAATAGTAATTGATCTTAACACATTTGCTCTTATTCCATTGGTCTTATAAAATGGTCTTTGTGGATTTCCTGTCTTTTCATTCTTATATTTTTCTGGAAGAGATTGTTTCTTCTCTTTCCAGCCAGAGTGACTCCTCTTTTTGAAAGCACATACCTAGGTTTATAATTTTTTTTCAGATTTGATATTTCCAGTCTTAACTGTTATTTTTGTTATCATAGCCAACATTTGAAGAATGGCAGCTGATTTAGAGTTGATTTGTATCTCTTCAAAATAATTAATGCTTCCATTTGATAACTTATTTATGTGAGCAGAAAATTTAAAAAGTACCAAAATACACACATGCATAGACATATCCATACCTGTGAACATACACACAAACACAGATTTGAAATAGTCATTAAATATGTTCATATGTCCCAGCCATCCTCTTAATAATGATGGAATCTTTGTCCAGGGAAATGTCATGGCCTAGTATTTAGAAAATACTAATAAAAGATTGGATATTGTTCTAATATTGACTCTTTTTTTCTCCTGTGTATTCTTGTGCTGATAACTAATTTTAAATGATGTCCCTCTATCCTTTAGTTATATAAACAAAAATATTTCTTCTATGAATCTATTGCTTCTGCACCCAGGAGAGTAGGGGCCCCAATGCAGATGGTGGCAGTGAACAATAGCTGGTGATACCAAGTTTTCAAAATCTTCCTTATTTGTTTGGGGAACTGTTTCCCATGAATGGTCAATGCAAGCACTTTGCTGTGGCAATCCAAGCTTTTTCACGTGTGAATCTCTAATCTTTTCTTTACCTGCCTTGTATAAAAATCAAACAAATGCTGTGAAAGAAAGAACAAAAACGAAGGGCTGCAAAAACTTTTTAAACAATCACTTGGACACAATGGAAAGAAAACATATTTATTTTTGTCATTCAGCTGATCCTAACACTTTAGGCCTTGAATAAACCTTAAAAGTGATCTTTTCTGGCTAAGTGCAGTGGCTCACACCTATAAATCCCAGCAATTTGGGAGGCCAAAGTAAGAGGATTTCTTGAGCCTGGGAATTCCAGACCAGCCTGGGCAACATAGTGAGACTTCATCCCTATGAAAAATAAACAGAAAATTAGCCAGGTGTGATGACACACACCTGTAGTCCCAGCTACTTGGGAGGCTGAGGTGGAAGGATCTCTTGAGTGCAGGAGGTCGACACTGCAGTAAGCCAAGATTGTGCCACTGTACTTCAGCCTGGGTGGCACAGTGAGACCCTGTCTCAAAAAAAGAAGAAAAAAAAGCTTTCAGTGCTTGAATTTCCTCGATCATATCCCTACCCGGGGAAATGGTTCCTTAGCCTCTGATCACTCCAGACATATGGCCAGTGGTTTTAGGTTGTAAACCAATTAGTACAGTTCAAGAGGTAGAAAGATCACTGGCTTTGAAAGTAGAAGAATTGAAATCCTATTCTCCAACATCAGAGAATATTAGATTATCCAGGATATGTGTATTTCAATCCCAGTACTTCCATTTGCTGGTTCAGTGAAAGTTGCTTCATTTTCCCAATCCTTATTCACCCGTAGGATGAGGTAGTAATAACCTACCACCAACTTTATAGATTTGTGTGATTCAAATAATGAAGACAAAATTGTTTGCAAACTGGAAAGCGTATGACAATATTATCATGGAGAAAATATTCATAGTATGCTCCTTCAGGAAACACAATAGAATAGTGAAAATATTTTTTTGATACAGTCTCACTCTGTTACCCAGGCTGGAGTGCAGTGACATGAAACCTCTACCTCCTAGGGTCAAGCGATCCTCCTCCTTCAGCCTCCCAAGTAGCTGGGATTATAGATGTGCACCACCATTCCCAGTTAACTTTTTTATTTTTGTTGAGGTGGGGTCTTGCTCTATTGTCCAGACTGGTCTTGAATTCCTGGGCTCAAGCAATCCTCCTGCTTCGGCCTCCCAAAGTGCTGGGGTTACAGGCGTGAGTCACTGCACCTGGCCAAAAATTCTGCATGATAGCATTAGTTTACAGCCTACAATCCCTGGTGGGTCAGAGAAATAATTGATTTAAAAAATAGCCAAACTTTTCACCCAAATATATTGCTTTTAAATGGAGAGAATTTTAAAAGGTGGCAATGATAAGAAAAAACAATTTGTTTTTGTTTTGATTCTTTGTGTATATTCTTCTGTACTTTTAAAGAGTATTATGGGATGGGTGAAAAAGCAGGAAGACATGAGCCTACCTAGGAGGAAAGTGGTGCAGATTTGATGATTCAAAGAATAACATAAGTGGAGTGGTGTTTAGAGATCAACTCTTAATGAGTTTACCTCTTTGTTATTCCTGAGAATAAGTAAGAACCACAATGATGCAGTATTTTCACATGTCACAGAGGTATTCGTTGTCAGATGTAGGACCAGAGCTCAAGTCTTTTCATAGCCAGTTCCTATCTCTCTTAACAGTACCAGAGATGGCAAATTGGTAGCATGGTGTACTGTTATTCTCTTCAGCACTTCACCTCATGGAAATCACTGTGAACTAATCTCCTTTATTCTAAACCTGGGCGTAATGCAACCCAGAAAGCTACAGCCAATGGATTAGAGTTGGCAAGTAGCCCCTATCCTATGCTATAGAATTTCTATAGAAACCACCAACAACATGTCCTCAGTAGGCAAGACCAACTACACTTATTTACAGTAGTTTAGTTTATTGTAGATCTGTCCAATTCAGGGTCAATAGGGAAATAACTTTTAATAGGAAATTATGCAGTCAGTAGGCGTAGTAGCCACAGAGAAATGTATTTCTGGCCACCCACATTCTGTGGGGGCTCTGAAATTGACATAGGCATTTGGATGAAGATTTGCAGCTATCAGCCTGCTAACATGGGCTCTGTTCCATCTTGGATTCCCCAAGAGTTATGATAGAGCATGAGAATCTGGCCCATTAGGCAATAACCCACAGTCATGGAGTTGATATAGTCATTATGAAGACTAGAGTCATAGACTGAGGACATCATGAATCATACCCTATAGGAGAGATTGCAAAAAAGAAGGCTTTTAAGGGCGAAACTTGGCTGATGAGATTTTGGGTTATCATAGCAGTCATGTGTGTAGAGCTGAGAGCATTTGCAGGGGTTTCCTCCCATCTGTGTGGAGTCTGATGCCAAGACCCCTGTTATGCTTCTGGGGGACACCAAGTGGGGAGCAGATGAGGATTCCAAAACTGGTACTTCATTTCCTTTTAAACCCTTCCCCTCATCTGTCTGGGAAATTCATAATTGCTTCAAAGGCATGTCTCATCCTCCAACATAATAAGTTTGGTGTTAGACTCATTTCCTCTGTCAGATTGGGACATGAGAATTCATCATAAAAGTACTAACTCCTCAGAAGTGGTCAAAAATTCTACTTCTTCAAAATCCACTTAATTTATATCACTATTTCCATGTACCTTATCATCACTCTCATACATTGCATGCAGTGAAATGCACAGATCTTAATAGAACTGTCTGTTCAGTTTTGACAAATGAATGCATGTAACCAACACACCTATCAAGATGAAAAAACATGTATATCACTGTAGAAACTTTCTCAGGTTCCACTTTTGTCAATTGCCTCCCCACCAGAGATAAGCATTGCTCTAATTCCTATTACCATAAATTCATATTTTTCTTTTAGATATCTATATATATGGAACCATACAGTATGTACACTTGTGTGTCTGGGGATTTTACTTGGCATAGTGTTTTTAAGATTCATTCATATTCATTCATGTTGTCTCATGTATCAGTAGTTTATTCCTTTTAATTGCTGCATAATATTCTATTATATCAATGTACTAGTTCTGTTTTTTTTTTTTTTTTTACCCATTCTCTGATACATAATCATTATGGTTGTTTCCAGTTCTGTCTACTAATAATAAAGTTGCTACAAACATTTCAAAATAATGTCAAAATATATTTTTATTTGTGTTGGGTAAATACATAGGTTCGTAAGAAGCTACCAAACCATTTTGCAAACTGGTTATACCAATTGCACTCCACCAAAAGCATATGAGAATTCTGGTTTTGTCATACCCCTGCCAACACTTACTATTGTCAGGGTATTTAAAATTTTTTTTTCACAATTCTAGTGAATCTGTAGTAGTATCACATTTTGCTTTTTATTTGTAGTTTCCTCATGACTGATATTGATCAATTTTTCATGTAGTGTTTTGGCCATTTGTATTTCTTTATGCAGTGTCTATTAAATATTTTGTTTATTTTTATTGGATTGTTTTTCTTTTTTATTATTGAGTTGTAGAAGTCCTGTATATATTTTAGTTACAAGCCTTTTGTGACATATATGTATTCCTCATATTTTCTCCTAGTCTATGGCTTGCTTATTCATTTTCTTTATTGTGTCTTTTTTAAAAATAATTTTTAATTTTTATGATGTACAATATGTGTATGTGTGTGTGTATACGTATACATATTATGGTTAGTGCTTTTGGGGTCTTTTCCATGAAATATTTTAGCTCAGGGTTGCAGAGTTAATCTCCTATGTCCTTTCTTTAGAAATCTTTTATTTTTCAAATTTAAAAAATCTTAAAAAAGCATTATGGTTATTATTTATTCAAATGAAAATGTTAGCATAGCACTTGGTCTTATCTTTTGGAATTCAAGACTTTCTATTTTCTGGATTATGATTTGGGTCTCTGTGTGGCAAAACATATGGCAAATATCCAGAGAAGAAAACCATGAAGTTTTCAGAAATGGAGGCTAATCAATCTGGAGAACACAGGGCTTTAATGGAATAAAGGCTTTTTTCCTAGAGTGTAACAACACGTTTGCCACTTTGTATAGCATCATTTCTCAAGTATGACGACTGGTTTCCTTTGTTGCCACTCAAAAATGAGCTGTGGTCAAAACGGGTATGTGCCATGACCTTTCTCTTTCTTTATACTTCAGAGTATCACGGAGATTCAGTATTAATAAGCTATAATAATCAGACAGATCATGAGTATTATAAATAATGCATACATGTATCAAGCCTAGAGCCTATCCAATGTACTACCAAATGTTAGGCATTTTATTCTTCTATAATTATTTTGAATGGAATATTATTTTTGTTTGCTGCAATTGTTGATATTAATGATCCTATCTAACAATTGGATGATGGCTGGGTACTCTTTCATGTCTGCTGCTCCTTACACCTGTATGATAAGAAGATTAGAAAAAGAAGAAGGCTTGGAGGTCGGACACACCTGGGTTCAATCCTGGCACTCCCCTTATTATTGATGGGGCTTTTGGCAGATTGTATAAACTTTCTGTGCCTCAGCTTCCTCATGTGTCAAATAATGAAGATAATGCTACTTTATAGAATTAAATGAGATCACGTGCATAAAGCACTTAGTTCAACAAGAGAATGGTGGGATTAGACTCATACCTCAGTTTCCTAACCCAAAGTCAAGTGCTATTTCTGTTGAACTGTGCATCTTATCTAGAATAAAATTAAACCCTATTCAGAAAACAAAACCCATTTGAGATTCTTGTGAGTCTTCTGAAAAGACTACTAAACTCTGCACCAGGAACTAGCCTTAATGATTGCCAAACTTTAAGCTTCTTTTCCTCTTGCTGCAGACTGTGTGGGTTCTGTGGCTGTGGACAAGCTCAGAGGAACTTATCCTTTAAGCTGTCGCTACATGAACTTGAATGGACACGAGTCGCTGGATAGCAGCACTTACTAACACTTTCTCCAGTTTCCTAAAGGGTGCACCATTATATGCCCAGTTTCTTTCTTTCTATGGTGCCCCAAATTCCTACATTGCTATTTAGTGGAAAATGTACATTTAGATGTAAGAATTCCAGATTAAGTTTTACAAAGTCTTCCTCCTATACTTCATTGCTCACTGAAACCATGGGCTCCTTCCTCCAGAAGACTCAAACACCTCTAGGTTGTGTCTTCTTCCTCTCTCACAGCAATTATTACAAAGTCAGGTATCTGCATCCTTTAGGGTGTTTCTCTTATTGGATGTTGCCCCACTATGTGTAGTACCATTATTTGGGTTCAATTTTCTAGGAAAAAGGGATAGTGGCCTTTTTGAAATTATAATATTGTATTCTGGGCACGAGTGGGGTCGGCTTCAGCTAGAACCTCACAGCTTCCTTCTGTCACAGCTGACAAACATTTTTGAGTTTGACATCCTTGAGTAAATTGCATTCTCTAAACTCTTTATACATCTCCCCATCCCATACCATTTATTTTATTGGAGTCTCTTTAAGAGTCCAAAAAATTAGCTTCCTTTTTTTCTCTCTCTCAATGCTCTTGCTCTGGAATTCATGTGCTTCTTGATGCTTCACTGTGGTGAACATAACTCTGTCTCATCACTCTCTGTGGGCATTGAGTTGACAGGTAAAGGCAACTGAAGACATCTTTGTGGGCTGATTTATCTTTTCTTCAGCACTGTTTTTCCTCTTCCAGGTCAGTTGGTGACCTTGCCAGAAAAGCTCAGAATCTTATGATAAATTTATTTTTATAACTTTTAAGAAACAATCAGGTAGTCAAATGAGGGGAATTAATTGAGTCAATATGCAGGAAATTATCCTTTTATTTTATTTTATTTTATTTTTTTACTTTCTCTTTAAAACCTTGTAAGGGCTGGGTGAATGGAAGATTTTTATTACAACTTGCCGAAATAAGCTCTGTAAGACATTAGAGCTAGGCTGGATTTTTATTTTACAGCTGCCATCTTTTCATCTATCTGGTCTCATATATTGCACAGTCATCTGTACTCACTTTTGTGGAGTGACATTGTTTTATGTGTTCCCCTTTTTCCCCTCAGTGATATAAAATTTTCCTCTCTTTGATTTCAATATATAACTTCATGAAGGGCTCAATCATTGTAAAGTCAAGAGAATCAACAGCTAATTCCATGGAAGAATTCAGTGTCTCCGAGAACTTCTAAGAACAGCTTCACAAGTTGTAGTATATTGATGACACACTAATAGCTTTCAAATTGTGTACTTGCTTTAGAAACAAAAGCTTTCCAGTTTCCATTACTGTTATTAAAGTCACAGGCAATTGATAGGATTCTCTGCCAGAGAAGCAATGGTAAAACATGAGTTAATAATAAGCAATATCAGTGGCATGCAAGGGACTCCAAAGCCATGACTCAATGTGTATCTGGAAATCTTCACTTTAAATAGATTTTGAGTTTATTCTACTCTGTCTTCTCCATTTGCTGATGTTCATAGAAAGGAAAACAGTGTTCCTTAGCAATATATTGCGATTTGACTGTTGGTATGTACCTTTTTCCACATTAATCCATCTCCTCATAGTAAATAGGATACTCATACTTACTAATCTGTAAAATGAGGAGAACCTCTTATAACAAGGTAAGCATACATTTTATTTTTTTGTCCAAATTGGGAACTTTTTGAGAGTTAAAAGGGACACTATTAATAATTATTTCTAAAGAACAGGTGTAAATTATGATTATGTGGGCAAAGCATGACAGTGATTACCCTACTGATATACAATTCTTTTTTTTTTTTTTTTTGAGACAGAGTCTCACTCTGTCAGCCAGGCTGGAGTGCAATGGCACAATCTCAGCTTACTGCAACCTCTGTCGCCCAGGCTCAAGCAATTCTCTTGCCTCTGCCTCCTGAGTAGCTGGGATTGCAGGTGTGTGCTACCATGCCTGGCTAACGTTTGTATTTTTAGTAGAGACAGGGTTTCACTATGTTGGCCAGGCTGGTCTGAAACTCCTGACCCCAGGTAATCTGCCCGCCTCAGCCTCCCAAAGTGCTGGGATTACAGGTGTGAGCCACTGTGCGTGGCCTATACAATTATTTATAATTCTGGTGATGGACTTTTATCTTCTCACCAAAGTACATCAATTTTTTCTTAATTCTAATATACCAATCTGCAAATGTGTAATTTGTGTTAGGTTTTGCAAATGTCATGGACTTGCTATATCTACTTCTCATGATGTCCATGGGAAGTCAATCAAGTAAAGTTGATAGAACTGTTTATAATCTTTAAAATGCCCCCTAGGCAGCTGACCACCACTTACCACTACATAAATAGAATCTGAAGATGTGTTAGGAAACTGTCTTCAATTGAGATTCACTGGAAGAGTCTGAGATGGAGAATTATCAGAAATTTTATTACAGGATGATCTGGAGCTCAACACCTGTTAAAAAAAACTAAAGAAAAGGACAAAGTAAATAGGTTGAATTATGATGCGGTTGCAACAGTGGCATCAGCTGATACTACTGGGAGCTCTGGACCATAAATGGCCCTTCAGAGTTGACCTCAACTGAAGCAAGGAGGCTAGGCCTTTGTATTTCTGCATTAAACAGTTCTTAAATGTGTGTTGCCTCTGTGGAGGAGGTGTAATGATGAGTGAGACATATTTCTGTGGTCTAGGCCAATTCCTGGGGATGGACTTAGCTGTAAACCATCAATAGCCAATACTCCCAGAGGGTGGAGGAATGAGTGCCTTCATCCTAGAGGGGGTTTCTGGGACGTGTACCCCAGTATCTACTACTGAAACTCAACTTCTGTTTAGAAGACTTCTATTCAAACACAGAAACACCTTATCCTCATTGGTAATTAAGAAAAGCAATTAAAACATTGGCTTACTGTTACAGATAACTTTCTAAGTGCTAAAAACATGAGAAAACAAATCAAAACAAAAGAAATTTTGCTTTCTATTTAATTCAGACTAACTATGAAATCTGCAGGGACCAATTCAGAAATGGCGCCTAATATTTCAGAGTCTGGCTACATTCACCTGGCAAAGTTAATTATTGGAATATATCTGGCCAATTTTGTAGTAAGAATGTGTCAGAGGTAATTTTCAAAACCACAGCTGAGATGACACAGAAAAGGGCCTACCCCTGTTTTAGTTCTGAGTTCTATATTCCAGGAAACCTACCAGCTATGGATACATCAGGACTGTTGGTCATCCTAGATAGGAAGCAAAGCTGGGGATAATTAATTGCTGAAAGTCACACTTGAGTGAATTGGTGGTTGGGAGGAAAGAATGACTCCTTTCAGCTTCTACCAACCAAAAAGTCTTTCTCAGTTATAGGCAGAGACCTGGAGGTAGAACCTGAAGCCATGGCTGACCTTGATGAGTCATGGTTAAGTATCAAGTGGTGAGTTATATAAAATCATTTGTTTCTATTTAAAATTTCCACTTGCCTAAAACTGATTATAAAGATGTAGAAGTCTCTGAAAACACAGACAAAATTAAAGCTGTGCTAGTGATAGTTGAAAAGCTCTCCTTAGCTCAATCTATCACCAAAACCATCTCAAAGGGAAATTCATCTTCCATAAAAGGGTTGAATGAGATTTCACATTCAATGTATGAGTATGTTATCAAGATCTGGGCTAAGTCAATGGACTTTCAGAATAAGAATATGCTAAACAAACAGGAAGTAAAGACAAAGATAAGTTAATGAAGGAATGGATGTGAGGAGAAGATTGTGGCGCAGTGAGTGGATGGGAATACAAGACTTCTCCAAGCTCAATTCACATAAGCTAATGGCAGCATCAGACATTTCAGACCCACACACTGATACTCCTAAAATTGTCTTGTCCTGACTGAGATGAGTTCAAGAACAGAATGGGACTGAATGATAGTGCTAAGGACATGAGAAGGCAGAGCAGGTCCGATGTCCTACTCCTGCTTATTTTCTTTCCAGTGAATTGGAAAGGTAGTCTGATCCATACAATCTTTAACATCTGGACTTCTGAATTCACTGCTTCCCAGAGCCTCCCAGCTGTGTGCTTTTCTTCTCCAGTGTTAGCATCTTAAAAAGTCCCAAGGAACGCCCACTGCCCATGATCTGAAAGGATGACAAAGCCAATGGTTGTCTTTGATGACTGTCATAGCTAATGCATATCCCTAAAGAAGGCCGTTTTTTGTGATTATATTTTTACTTTAAAAATTAAATTATAAAAATAATTCATGCTGATTGATAATTTTGAGACAATATCAAATTGTTTAATGTAAAAACATGAAAGTCTATCATTTCTTCTCTTTTGTTGTACTCTCCATTCATTAAGAAATAGCTACTTAATGTTTTATAAAGTTTTGAATGGGAGGAATTACTTGGCCAGCCCTGTTGTCAATAAATACATGTTCCTTCTCCCTATGGAAGGAGTCATTCTGACCCCAGACTCTAAGATACCTTGAAATGTTTGATCTCAGATTTTGACAGATGATCTTTCTTTAAGTGGGTTAGATAAGGGATGTGTTATTTAGGGAAAATGTAGGCAATTATTTTGATGTTTCTCTCTTACATGATGGCAACCATCTGGATATTTGAAGAGCTGGGAAAATGAACTTTACCTTAATAACTTTAACAAGAATTTCTCTTCAGCAGAATTTTTATGTCAGAGTTACAATGAATCTAAATGTCTTGACATTTAAGCCACTGGAATAATTGGGTAAAGGTGCTGCATAGAAAAAAGAAGTCTATCTGAGATGAAAAAAACATGGAAGAGTAAATTTTTTAAACACATCAGTGATTGATGTCAAGTAGACAATGTCCCTGGATGGCATTTTTAATCTATCCATAAGTAGGTTGGGTTCAAGCAGCTTTTGCTGCAGCCCTGCCTAGAGGCAGAGGATTCCATTATCTGATAAGCTCCCCAGGGCTCTTTGTGGCTGAAAGTCCACTACATTTTCTTTGTTTTATCAAGTGTGCATTAGAGTAGACTCCTGCTTTGCTTCCGCATATCAGATGCAAGAGTCATTTCTGGCTAAACAGCTCTTGATATTGAATTAGAAAAAAAATCCTATCATAAATCTATGTAAGTGCCTGAGTTGCCAAGTGATTGGGCACTGGGATTTTAAGGTTTTATTCCTGACATAAGGGAAATAAATTCCCCAAGATACTTTCTATTGTCATTAGCACACATTTGACAGTTTTACTCTAATATATGACTTTTTTCAGCACCCTCCACTCCATCTCTTCTGTTTTCTATAATCTTCAAATGAAAGCATTTTTATCTTTAGATAGTAACTAGTTTGTGAAGGTGGCAGGGGAATATTGATTACTTAGTGAGTTCATTAGGGCTAAAATCAACCCACCTACTTGTGATAGGCATGACAGTATGTTGAACCATTGTTTCTGTATCTAGATGGAGATCATTCATCAGAACAAGATTGAAGTCCTCTCTGCAGAACAATGGGAGTTTGGGGCTTGGGTGAAAGAATATTTAAATCATGTGTAACTTTCCAGGACAGAGATACTGTGTAGTGGATTAGTAGAATACTGCAGAATAGCAAGGAGACTTCTTTTGCAAGTTGTTGTTGTTGTTGTTGTTGTTTCTGTAGAACAAGATGTTTAAGGCAGAAAATAAAGATCAGTAAACATTCATCTGTATTGAATCAAGTAAGTGAAAATATAACTTGGCAGCGGGAATGACCCAGAAATTCTTTGAAGTTTTGTTATCCCTTGGGGCCTGGGACAGAACTATAGGGATTATAATGAATTTGTGCATTGAGATGCTCAATGTTGGGAACACTGAAGACATACATCTTTAAAATTCCTTGGGACTAGTGTCCCCAGCATTTCTGATAAAGGAGCTTCTTGGTGCTTCGGAGATAATATAACTCCATGAAATCACTGATCTTGCCATCTAACCATAATACTTGTATACATGCATCCACATGCACACAGATATACACATCCAACATACGCATTGTCGGAAATTAAATTTTACATTCATTTCTTTATTTTATAACTCTTTAAAATGTACTATCTAAGTCTAAAACATATTATAATACTTGAAGATACTGTCTTTTGAAGCAGATAGACTGATGTGTGGTTTGGCTCTGCCACATACTAGTGGAACTTGGGCAGTCTTCCTCACTTGCAAAATAGGAATAAGAATAACCTTCTAAATGAATTATTGTAAAAATGAAATTCAACAATGGGTGCAAATGGTATAGTATGGTACCCGTCATATAGTAATACTCAATATAGGTTGGCTTTTTAAAAATTACTTGCATAATTGTCTTAAGCTCTTGCCATCTGAACTCTCCTATCTTATCTGCGAACTGAGAAAAATTACAAGTTAAAGAACAGCTATGTACATATAGAGGGTGACCACTGGACATTTGTCCAACTTTCCCCCTATACTATATTTTATTTCTTAGTAATTTGCTGGATGTAGGTCTTGCCTGCACAAGCAGCTTAAAATATCGAGTTTTAAAGGAACTCACCTTATGTGTTCTTGTTGTTCTCTAAGGCATTTAACAGTCTTAGGCATATGGTAGATACCAAAAATTCTTCATTGATTGATGATGGATATGAATATACCCCTCATATTTTTCCTTCTGTCCCACCATAGCTGCTAGTATCATCTCCACTTTTTGAATGGGACATTAATAAAGAAGATGAAGAACTTCTGGATGTTAGGGCATATAAGTGTGTTATCCATATCAAAATTGATCTATATACTAAATAGTTGTTGCCACATACAAACTGTCCAAACATTAACTTAAAAAGTGAAAGTGCTTTCTGTCTATTTGATGCCAATTTATCATTTTAACTGCTTGTATTTTGCAACATGTAAATGACAGTAGCTGGTTTTCTATTGTGTATTAAGGGTTAGCACTCCAGGAAAAGGAAATCAATATATTTATTCAGGTGCTTTCATCTCTGATCTCTCACTTCTTGACTGCATTGGTCACCAGGGAGTGTGGGTCTTATGTCTTCCAGCTCGCAAGGAGTTAAGAGAGAGTTAGATCATCCATTAATAATAAAAAGACAATATAAAAAGAAAATAAATTTAACTTTGAGGGGAATCAGTTAAATTGATTGAAACTATTTTGCATGTGGATACAGTATGAATGGGATCCACTCTTTGGAAAACCTTAACTCTTCTGAGAATTTTGCCAAAAATGACCCATTAGCCCTCCTGCTATTACCCTGCTTAGGACTTGAGTGAGCATATCTACTTTGATTTCTAAACCAATTCCAGATTTCTACCTCCTAAGGAACTTATGTTAATGAAATAATGTATCCCTAAATCTTTATATAGACTGTACAATGAAATAAGATTTTGCCATTTTACTTGGGCATCAAAGAACATAAATCACTTTTTTGGAATCCATCTTAACTATTCTCAGTCTCCAAAAGTAAAGACATATCACACAGAAGCTTCTGGTTTTTTGGAAGTGAAAAATATTAGTGTCACTTGGGGACTAGAGTTCACGGTGTAGTTCATGCTAGTTCTGTGGGAAACTTGTACTGTAAATTGAAAAGCAGTTTAAATATACTGCCAATTTGGCTAAAAGGGAATTTGTGATGATACTGGCATTTGAAAAATAAAAATTAAGATGAGAATTTACTTCCTTATATAGAAAAAAGGGAAACTTCACATTGAGTTGACAGAAGACAGAGAAGTTGTCTAGAGCTAATTCAACATCAAGTCACTGTATTTGGGGTTAGATTTTGAGACAGTGTGTGGGTATATTACAGTCAGGGAAACTATATAACAAAAAGAAAGAGCCAAGGTTGGGGAAAGAGACAAAGATAAAGATAGACTGAGATATAGAAACAGACATAGAGAGAGGTGGTCACAGATAAACAGACGTAGAGACAGACTAAGAGATAATTATGTAGATACTGAGAGGGACACAGAGGATGCATCAAGAGGGAAAGACTCCACGAAAAACATCATGGTCAGGAGATATCCTTTTTTTTTCTTTTTTTTCTTTTCTTTCTTTCTTTCTTTTTTTTTTTTTTTTGTTGAGATGGTGTCTTGCTCTGTTGCCTAGGCTAGAGTGTAGTGGTGCAATCTCGGCCCACTGCAACCTCCACCTCCCAGGTTCAAGCGATTCTCTTGCCTCTCCCTCCCGAGTAGCTGGGACTACAGCCGCCCGCCACCACACCAGGCTAATTTTTGTATTTTTAGTAGAGAAGAGATTTCACTATGTTGACCAGGTCCTTTTTTCTGTGTGTGTGTGTGTGTGTGTGTGTGTGTGTGACAGAGTGAGACTGTCGCAAAAGCTCTGTCACCCAGGCTGGAGTGCAGTGGTGTGATCTCAGCTCACTGCAACCTTGACCTCCCGGGCTCAAGTGATTCTCCCATCTCAGCCTCCTGAGTAGCTGAGACCACAGGTGTATGCCACCAGGTTTGACTAATTTTTGCATTTTTTTTGCAGTGATGGGGCTTTGCCATGTTGCCCAGCCTAGTCTTGAACCCCTGCATTCCACCCACCTCAGCCTCCAGAGTGCTGGAATTACAGGCATGAGCCACCACACCTGGCCAGGAGATTTTCACATTCCAAAAAACCATACAGTTCTTCAAGGTAGCAGCTTGGATACTTGGACATATATCTCCTTTTGAAAGATGCATACACACAACACACAACACACATGCACACACACACGTACACACTTCATCAAGGTGTATGTAAGTGGATTTTTAAAAACCTCATGAGATATGAGTTTTGAAGAGAGTGGGTGTTGGTGAAGGACCCCATCCTGATGGGCTTTGTAATTTTGTGAGAAAGCATGTAAAAATATTTGCAAATATTAGCTTCAAGATGTGACAGATCTGTCATTACTGTGGGGCCTCCCTAGCCATGTGGAACTGTGAGTCCATTAAACCTCCTCCTTTATAAATTACCCAGTCTCAGGTATGTCTTTATTAGCAGTGTAAGAACAAACTAATACATAGGTCACGCCACGGCCTAACTTTCCAATCACATTGTCACTCATTTTCACTACATATGAATGAAGCTTTATTCAGGCTGCTGTAACTTTCAACGATAATCACACACACAGCCACACATGTGCACACACACAGTCACATATATAATGCTATATACACATATATGTATTTATGAACATATGACTATAATTATATATTTAAAATCACTGGCTACTTTTGAGTATCCTATAAAATGCAAGAGAGTAAGCAGAAGCTAGTGAGGAGGAGCGTATGCAGAATTCGTGCTGTAAAGTGTTTTACTGTGCTCGCTAAATGTTGGCTACAGAATTAACAGCTTCTAGAAGTCCTTTCACAAAGGAAAATAATAATGAGTAAAAACTGCAGTTTTGAAACTGCCACTGTTGACTGTGGAGAGGTACCACTCTCTAGACTTATATCTGCTGATGCCCAGGTCCTTGGACTTTACGTGTTTTCATTCTGTGTCCACCTGGGTGTGAAAGAATCTCAGCTGTGGAGCTGGATGTGCAGAGCACCCACTTAAAATTCTGGTGTTTTGAATTCATTCAGCAACTGCAGCCATCCTAGATCAGCTGAGGTCTTCCTGGCCAGCCTCTGATGAATTGAAATTGGGCGGGAAAACCTATATTCCCCGTTATGCCTTGCACATAAGGCTCTTTCTATTTCTCCCATGACCTGAAGTGTCAAATTTATAGAGACTTCTGGGACTCAACAGGCCAGCCTCTCCTCTCACTATTTTCCCCCTCCATTGTTCTCCCCCTATGATTCCTCCTATTATTTTAGGAGTCACAGTCTGGAACCCGTGTATAGAGATATTGATGTGTGGAAGAAGAGGTAGGAGATACATAATATTTGGATCTCTTAGAAAGCATCCCCCACACAGTGGAGAAGTGGTTGCCTAGTTCTCTGGATAGTAAAAATTCTGAATTTCGAACCAGGAGTTGAAGAGTAGAAGGTGGGAGAAAACATCTTTCTTCCTATTTTCAAGCAGATGTAGCATGTTGGCCCAAGTTTTGGAAAAGAAAGAGCAGAATCTAAGACAAGCATTCACCAGTTTATTTTCCTAAGTGTTCTCAAGGAACTGCGAAGAATGCAACAGATCAGGAAGGAAAGCCACTCCAACTGTCTGCTATTGAATTGGTTACTGCAGTGGGCAACTGGAGATCCACCCCATCAGGAATCCTCTGAAGAACTGCGTGAAGTGTGCTTCAGAATTGTCTGCCTGAGATACAGCAAAGGAAAGGACTTTCCCACCTGTGCCTGTCCCTCATTGCTCAAGGGTGATTCCACGGAGTAACTTGCTCACTCATGCAGGTTTGCCAATGTGCTTGAATGGTTGTGTGGCTTCTTGCAGGCATCACTCACAGCAGCAAATGTCCTAATGGAATGCAAGAAATACTCAGTCTGGCGGTGGTAAGGTGCTGCCAGGTCACATTTGCCTGAGGTTGGTTGCCACAGTAATACTAAAGTAAGAAATGGGAAAAGAGATTGTGAGGTGGGGTATAAGAGGTGTCTAATATACATAGTAGGAGTGCAGGTCTATTTATATTTCACACTTACATGTCATCAATAGAAAGCTCCTCCATTCTAACTCCCTGTAAGATCATGGAAACAAACTGCATCAAAGGCTTTTTTTTTTTTTTTTTTTTTTTAGATGTATGTGTTGCTAATACATCTGGCTATCGGAATTTATTTTGCAATAAGTGGAGTTCAATATCAAATATGTATAGAATAAAGAGATAAAATTTAAAAAATGAGTAGTAAGACCAAAAATTTAAAAGTAAAAATCGGTAAATAACTTATAGATGAAACCAGAAATGTAATAACTTTAAACGATGAAAAATTAGCAAAAGTTATTCCAGGCATCACACATGTGAGTTTTCTGAGTTTTGTACCTTGAGAATGTATTATTTTTCCTTAAGAGTTATTCACATTGAATAGATAGGCATTGTATTCCCCCAACAAATTTCTTCTTTCAAAGGACTAATAATGAGAATCTAACATAAGAAAATATAAGAAATGAGAGTGATTGAGAGAGTATGAAGATAAATAAAATGGATGGTTTAATAAAGAAATGTATGAGAAAGAACCCGAAAGTCTTTACCACTGATAAACCTGAAGCAATGTGAGATGTTAAGTTCTACAATTGTTTACATATGTGATGAAAACTGAAAACAATGCAGGAATAGGGAAAAAAGTCTGTACTGGGATATATGAGAAAATTAGAGGAAAGAAAAGTATTTCAAGGCAACAGTAGTGTGTTTGCTTATGAAGGGGCTGTCTTGCCCTGAGCAATTACATTTCGTATCATATCTTTGGCAACAGTCAAAAGATCTCCTTTCCTTTGACCCCTTATCTCATGCATTGCCTTTGAGGATATTAATAATTTTAATCATAACTAATATTCATTTAAAAACTTGCTCTGCACTCAGTATTCTGCAAGTCCTGTAGCTTGGGTTTCATTATTTAATTCTCACAAAGACCTTAGGAGGTGGGTTTATTATCTCTATTATTGCAGGCTGGTTCAATGAGGCTTTGAGGGGGGAATTAAATTGCCCAAGGTCAGAGCTAGTGAGTGCCAAGTTGGGAGTCAGCCCAGTTCTGACCTCAATGCCAGTGCTCTCCACCACTTTGTTCTCTGCTGGTAAACAGGAAAGGAGCAGTGCTGATCTAGAGAGAGCCCAGTGCTTGACTTTCACCAGCCCAGGTTCCTGAGGGATAGGACCCTGGGCCTTACTGGTGATCTACAGTGACTTAATTTTCAAATTGGAATTTCATAGTCTTATTGCTGCTGATTATGGCCATGGTGGTTTGAAAACAGCCCCAGGGCACATGGTTTGACAATGGCTATCTTCTGATTTGTGTATTTATTTGTATTAAAATGATTACAATGTTATAAAATTTAAAGAACATTTAACTCTCATTAGCACTTATATTATCTAATAATACAGTTATTAAAACTGATACAGTCACATAAAATCAGGTCCATGATAGAAAAATCTGAATGCTTTCTGTGTACATATTCTATCACCTAGCTATCTGTCTGTCCAGCCATTTATCTATCCATCCATCCATCCATCCATCCATCCATCCATCCATCCGTCTCATCATTATCATCATCAACAGGAGCAGCAACATCATTTGTCTATCTAGTTAATATGGTGAATGAGTGCCTGGGTAAGTGTATGGATGGGTAATGGAGTATAAATTATTTTTCTCAGGACACTGGTGCTATCAAATGAGTAAGAAGATCATAACAGGCCAGGCACGGTGGCTCACACCTGTAATCCCAGCACTTTGGGAGGCCGAGGCGGGCGGATCATGAGGTCAGGAGATCGAGACCATCCTGGCTAACATAGTGAAACCCTGTCTCTACTAAAAATACAAAAAATTAGCCGGGCGCAGTGGTGGGCACCTGTAGTCCCAGCTACTCGGGAGGCTGAGGCAGGAGAATAGCCTGAACCCGTGAGGCGGAGCTTGCAATGAGCGGAGATCGTGCCACTGCACTCCAGCCTGGGCGACAGAGCGAGACTCTGTCTCAAAAAAAAAAAAAAAAGATTATAACAAACATGGTATATACATTTTTATTCTAAATCTCTGACAACAGAGGTGGTTTGGAATGATAATGACCCTCATATGGAAGTAGTTACAGAAATGTGCTTTTCCACATTAGTCTTGGCTCTAGTTTCTCTCCAGCAAATACTGTGGTGATCAGGCTGTTGAGAGAATAAATGAGCAATTTGGGGCAGAGTGTTTTGTGCCCCTGTTGATGAGACTCAACAAACAAATTCTGGTGTAACAAATCATTGTACCACATGAGTGGGTGACAACCTAATGGATTGTAGTTATAACCACAGCCGGTTCTGCTGAAGCTTAATCCAAACCTTTTTTTCCTTGTGTTTCTGGGAAATTCACGGAAAATAATGACTTTTGGATGGAATTGTCTTGTAAAGTCAAGCCAGCTAGATTTTTCTTGGTGTGGTATTCAAAGACACATCAGTTCTACACTAAAGAATGAAAGAAAGAAATGATAGTCAAATATTCACTACACTTCACACAACACAAAACACCAGTAGTGGAGGTTGCATTCATCACCCACAGCAAAATTCCTTACCTCCTCCTTCACCATCTCTTATTCACATAGAAGCTGTCACCAAAGTCCTCTAGTCTCTGACCTCAAACTTCCCCAAACATTCTTTCAACTTACCAATATATTCCTTTTTTCTCTCCTTTCATGCTTCCCCACTGAAATCCCACTCCAGGAAGTTACTCCTGTTTTGTTTTTTCTATTATAGAATAACCCATAAACTTTTCTGTCATCCCTATTTTTACCACTCTCACAAAACAGCTTTCAAGATAGACACAGCCTCTCTCATCTTAATGATAGTGGAAGTGTGGGGTTGGGAAAATTGCAAACACTAATAATTTAATTGAAATATGTTCTTTATTTCTTATTACAAATACTTGAATAATTCCTCCCCCATCCACCATATCATTTTATTTCAGCATAAATGTAAACTACTGAGGGGCTTTAAGGAAGGACATGATGAGGCATGTTGGATCCAATGTATATTCTGGCTGCTGTATGAAGATTAGACAGATTGGGAAAGGTTAGTGAGATTTAAGGCAGGGAAATTCTACAGTAGTAAAATACCATAATAGTCCCTGGAAGGAATAATAGTGGTCTGAAGTGTGGGTAAGGATTGCAAAAGGCAAGCTGACAGATTCAGGAAACAGAAAAGAAGTGGTATCAATAGGGCTTCATGATTGACTGGGTGTGGCAGGTGAGGAAGAAGAAGTTCTTGCTGACCTGGGAGAGAGAAATCATGCAAATAAATTACTATCAGTGCTGCCTTGAACAGACTGAAACCCAGGAGTCAAAGCATAATCTTTCTGTTCCCCTCGCCTAACCTCTGAAGATGCGATAAAATGGCTATACCATCACCATGGGAACCTACTCAATTTAAGAAAAGGACCAAGGCTGTGTAGACAAAATTAGTTTCCTTGTTTCACTTATCTTGTTGATTTCAAAATGACCCAGCTCTTCTAAAAAGCATCTTGGAAGATAGGAGTTATCAAACATCATTCAACAAGAGAGGTTATTAGAATTAGAAAACAAAGATATGGGACAGGCCATACAGTCAGAGATCTCTTTTTTTTTTTTTTTTTTTTGTCTCCTCTGGATACCTCTGTGTCTCTTTTACTTTCAGAGAAGAAAGGGGCTTTCTAAATCCCACATCACTGCTCTTCTCCTAGGCAAAGTGGTTTGGAGAAGTGATGAGACAAAAGCTCCTTTCCTTCTCCAGCTTTCTTAATTGGTGAGCCTTCCATGCCCCTTGGCAAGAACTTCCCCACACAAATCTCTAGAACTCTGCACTTAGTGGGCTAAGGGGCAAGATAGAGGCCAGAGTTCCTGTGTAAGCTAGCTGTTGTGTAGATGAACAAGTATAAGGACTGAATTCTTACATTTTAATTATAGATTTGATACTTAATAGCTTTATTGCCCAAGTCAAACTTCTTTGCCTTTCTGAGCCTTTTTTCTCATTCCACAATGGTTGTTGTGAGGATTAAATGAGAGAGTATAAAATAAATGTATTCCATTAGTTGACAACGCCAAATGACCAGGAAATGTTATTTGAAATTGGTATGTAGCAGGGACCCTCTGTGCCCAAGTCTGAGCTATTGTTTGACTTACTCCCAAACTTTCCTGTCTCCAAAACTTTCCTCTCTATTGGTACTATGAGAATGGGCCTGTCGGGGAGGGGGTTGGGGGTGGGTCTCTGAATTCCCCCTTTTTTTTTTTTTTTTGATATTTCACTGATGGCCCCTTTAAACTTCCTACCAAGTTTTGCTAGAAATCCTTGAGATTTACAAGGGTCATCTTTCAGTGGAGGCAAGTTGAGTGGCCCATAATAGAATATTGATTCTATTGGCGATGGGAGATTTGGGGAAGAGGGAGGGAGAGGTCATATGAAGATCTTCTCAAATAACTGTGATTACCAGGATTTGTCAGATGCTACATTGAGTGTTTTTGAGACATTTTTTATTTAACTCATATAACAATTTGTGGTAGATGTGTTGACCCCAGTGGGATCAAGTCAGTCCCACAAGGTAACTAAGCTAGCTAGAGGCAGAGCTGGAATTAGAACCCAAGTCTGTCCAGCTCCCAAGGCCGTACATACTCAGTTCATTACATTCCCTGCATCTCATGTGAAATAGCCTATAGGCAGCTCACTCCTCCACTCATTATAAGATCCTTCACTCATTATTAGATTCACATTAGTGACAGTTGTGTATTTACTTGGCTCTTAATCAATGTCCAGAGATTCCTCTCCTCAATGTATTAAGAAATAAGTGAAGATAGTTTATTTCTAGTCCTTCTTGGAGCTTTTTGTGTTCTGTTTCTACTCTTTGTTTCTTCTAACATGGTGTTTATTTTTCTTCTTAATTGCATGTTTATTATTAGGCAATGACTTGATCCTCCTCTCTTCACACTCTTGTAATGGGAAAATAGAGTTTTGAGATATTTATAATCTTCCTTTCCAGATTTGACCACCACTTCCTCTGCACTCAACCTACCTGGCAACAACTTCATGCATTCTTGAAGCATAGAGTGTTTCTCTAAAGGACTAACAAATGGCAACAACAATGACAAATTCAAGATAAATTTTTGTCCACTTTGGTTTTATGCTCATCTACAACAGATGCTGTCCATTGGCTGTGAAAGATTTTTCCAGAAACTTCTGTCAATCCATTAATGTTTAATTCCTGCAAAGAAATATTGGTTCAGTCTGTTGACAGAATTTGAAAAAAAAAAAAAAAGCTGCAAGTGAAACAGCCAAGGGCAAAGTCAATATCTGACAAGGCCAAGTAAAACTTCAGCAGCCAAGGCAAAAGCAAACAGCAATCAGCAACAAGAGTCCTTTCATTTGGACACTAATATTGGGCAAAGCGGCATAAAACGTAGGCAAACTCAAATACATTTAAGTAGAAGGCTCAAGGCTTCCTAAAATTTTCTTCCTGGTGGACACATTCTGTTCTAGGAAAAAAATTCTTTCTTTCCTTTCTTTCTTTTTCTTTTTCTTTCTTTCTTTCTTTCTTTCTTTCTTTCTTTCTTTCTTTCTTTCTTTCTTTCTTTCTTTCTTTCTTTCTTTCTTCTTTCTTTCTTTCTTTCCTTCCTTCCTTCCTTCTTTCTTTCTCCTTCCTTCCTTTCTTCCTTCTTTTCTTTTCTTTTCTTTTCTCTTTCCCCTGTCTTCCATTCCCTTTCTTTATCCCTTTCCCTTTTTCCCTTCCCTTTCTTTATCCCCTTCCCTTCTTCCCTTCACTTCTTACCTTCCCTTTCCTTCCCTTTCCTTTCCTTCCTTCTTTCCTCCATTCTTCCCTTTCTTCTTTTCTTTTCTCCTTCCTTCCTGAAATGGCTTGTTGATGTCACTAGCATGATCACATATCTAGAGCTTAGAATTTGAGCCTCCGGAGAAATTTGGGAGTTGTTCAAATCTCCTTGAGCACACATAAGATGGTGAACCCTTCTAAGCCCCTTTCTTTTGGATGTTACATCACACAGGGCTCACCTGCATCTTAGCACCCTATGCACTTTGTCATTATCTGTGTTTCTTTCAGTGCACTAGGATTCCTCCCATTCCAGTAAACTGAGTGTGTTCATCTGTGTATGCTCAGCACAGTATAGGCAACAAGCACTCAATGCTTTTGTAGAATTTAAATGCTTGCTTTATTTTGTGTTTGTTGTGAGAAAAAAAATTAAATATTTGTACATTCAATATGGACAGCCATCTGAAGTTGGTACTCCATGGATAATAATCTTTTCTATACAAGCTCTTTGTAATTCTTAACTTGTTAATCAGGTGCCTTTACAGGTTGATATGGTTTGACTGTGTCCCCATCCAATCTCATCTTGAACTGTAGCTCCTATAATTCCCATGTGTCATGGGAGGGCCCTGGTGGGAGGTGATTGAATCACGGGGCGGGTATTTCCCATACTATTCTTATGATAGTGAATAAGTCTCATGAGATCTGATGGTTTTATAAAGGAGAGTTCTCTTACACAGGCTCTCTTGCTTGCCACCATGTAAGATGTGACTTTGCTCCTCATTCACCATCAGCCATGACTCTGAGACCTGCCCAGCCATGTAGAACTGTGTGTCAATTAAACCCCTTTCCTTTATAAATTACCTAGTCTTTGGTATGTCTTTATTGGCAGCATGAGAACAGACTAATACAGTAAATTGTTACCAGTAGAGTAGGGTGCTGTTGTAAAGATACCCAAAAATGTGGAAGTGACTTTGGAACTGGGTAACAGGCAGAGGTTGGAATGGTTTGGAGGACTCAGAAGAGAGAAGATATGGGAAAGTTTGGAACTTCCTAGAGACTTATTGAATGGCTTTGACCAAAATGCTGATAGTGATATGAACAATAAAGTGCCAGCTGAGGTGATCTCAGATGGAGATGAGGAACTTGTCGGGAACTGGAGTAAAAGTCACTCTTCCTATGCAAAGAGACATTTTGCCCCTGCCCTAGAGATCTGTGAATCTTTGAACTTGAGGGAGATGATTTCAGGTATCTAGCAGAATAAATTCAGAAGAAATTTCTAAGCAACAAAATAATTCAAGAGGAAGCAGAGCATAAAAGTTTGAAAAATCTGCAGCCTGATAATGCAGTAGAAAAGAAAAATCCATTTTCTGGGGAGAAATTCAAGCCTGCTTAGAAATTTGCATAAGTAATGAGGATCTAAATGCTAATCGCCAAGACAATGGGGAAAACATCTCCAGGGCATGTAAGAGACTTTGGGGGCAGACCCTCCCATCAGAGGTCCAGAGACCTAGGAGGGAAAAATGGTTTTGTGGGCTGGGCCAAAGGCTCTGCTGCTATGTGCAGCCTAGGGACTTGGTACCCTGCATCCCAGCCACTCCAGCCATGGCTAAAAGGGTCCAAGGTACATCTTAGGTCCTGGCTTCAGAGGGTGCAAGCCCCAAGCTTTGGCACCTTCCACGTGGTATTGGGCCTGTGGGTGCACTGAAGTCAAACATAGAGGTT
Organism: Pongo abelii; assembly: GCF_028885655.2. Lineage (NCBI taxonomy): Eukaryota > Metazoa > Chordata > Mammalia > Primates > Hominidae > Pongo > Pongo abelii. Next base: position 138,583,328 of record NC_071992.2, on the reverse strand, counting down.
TGGGAACCTCTGCCTAGATTTCAGAGTATGTATGTAAATGCCTGGATGTCGAGGCAGAGGTGTGCTGCAAGGGCGGGGCCCTCATGGAGAACCTTTGCTAGGGCAGTGCAAAAGGGAAATGTGGGGTCAGAGCCCCCACACAGAGTCCCCACTGGGGCACTGCCTAGTGGAGCTGTGAGGGCCACTGTCCTCCAGACCCCAGAATGGTAGATCCACTGACAGCTTGCACCATGCACCTAGAAAAGCCACACACACTCAATGGCAGTCTGTGAAAGCAGCCAGGAGAGGGGCTGTACCCTGCAAAGCCAGAGGAATAGAGCTGCCCGAGGCCATGAGAGCCTATCTCTTCAATCAGTATGACCTGGCTGTGAGACATGGAGTCAAAGGAGATGTTTTTAGAACTTTATGGTTTAATGACTGCCCTGTTGGATTTCAGACTTGCATGGGGCCTGTAGCCCTTTTTTTTGGCTAATTTCTCCCATTTGGAACAGGTATATTTATCCAATGCCTGTACCCCCATTGTATCTAGGAAGGAACTAATTTGTTTTTTATTTTACAGGCTCTTAGGCAGAAGGGACTTGCCTTGTCTTAGATGAGACTTTGGACTATGGACTTTTCAGTTAATGCTGAAATGAGTTGAGACTTTGGGGGACTGTGGGGAAGGCATGATTGGTTTTGAAATGTGAGGACATGAGATTTGGGAGGGGCGGGGGCAGAATAATATGTTTTGGCTGTGTCCCCACCCAAATCTCATCTTGCATTATAGCTCCCATAATTCCCACATGTCATGGGAGGGACCCAGCTGGGAGGTAACTGAATCATGGGGGCAGGTCTTTCCTGTGCTACTTTCATGATAGTGAGTAAGTCTCATGATATCTGGTGGTTTTATAAAGGGGAGTTTCTCTACACAAGCTCTCTTGGCTGCTGCCATGTAAGATGTGACTTTGCTCCTCATTCACCTTCTGCCATGATTGTGGGGCCTCCCTAGCCATGTGGAACTGTGAGTCCATTAAGCCTCCTCCTTTATAAATTACCCAGTCTCAGGTATGTCTTTATTAGCAGCGTAAGAACGAACTAATACACAGGTCAAGTCATGGCCTAACTTTCCAATCACATTGTCACTCATTTTCACTACATATGAATGAAGCTTTATTCAGGCTGCTGTAACTTTCAACAATAATCACACATGCACAGTCACACACACACATATATAACTATATATACATATATGTATTTATGAACATATTATAATTATATATGTTTAAAATCACTGGCTGCTTTTGAGTATCCAATAAAATTTATTAACTACAAAGGCAAATGTGCACAAAAATTTGACAAAAAGAAATCAAACTCTGTGAAGCATAACATTAGAAACTTTAAGACTCTAGGAGCACCAAATTAAGAACCATTTTCTAAATTTATCTCAAGCACTATCTGCTGAAGAAAGCCTGCTTTAATTTCTCTAAGATCTAATATTTTAGAAAACAAAGGATTTAGAAACTCATGTTTTCCTAGCAACTGCTAGAGATCTCTTTTATAACAGACCACAGGATATTATTATTATTTTTGTTGGAGATTTCGCTCCACTAGACTGAAACCCCTTAAGAGTAGCTAGTTAATAATCTTTCTTTCTATTCCTGATAATAGCACAATTCCCACATTTGTGTGGGCATCAGTTGTCTCAGCAGCCTGGTCAAAATCCTGAGCCTATATATACATGCTCCAATTATCTGGAAATCCTAATTTTTTTTTCTCAGGGCTTCATTTTTCCTCTTGGTTTTTTGGTGTTTTTTTTTTGTTTTTTTTTTTGAGACGGACTCTTGCTCTGTCACCAGGCTGGAGTGCAGTGGTATAATCTCAGCTCACTGCAACCTCTGCCTCCTGGATTCAAGTGATTCTCCTGCCTCAGCCTCCCAAGTAGCTGGGACTACAGACGCATGTCACCATGCCCATCTGATTTATTTTATTTTTTTATTTTTAGTAGAGATGGAGCTTCACCATGTTGGCCAGGATGGTCTCAAACTCCTGACCTCAGGTGATCCACCTGCCTCGACCTCCCAAAGAACACCTTACTTAACCAGCCTAAATGTTCTGATACTCTCACTAAGTACCTTGTAGAGCCTTTTTCTATTCCATTGATTTTGTGAACATTGCTTTCACTGCTGCCAAAAGTTGTTATTATTCACATCTAGTTCACATAGTCTGATTTTTTTCGTGATGGCAGAGATGCTCCACTGGTTTTATCCTTCTGCGGCCACAGTTATCCTTTGAGAAATACCTTCAACAGCCTCCCTTAGACTTATTCTTAGCCAATAGGTTTTCTATACTTGGACTATCAAGGGTACAACCACATGCTTAGTAATTCTTGCTACATCGTTTTTGAAGGACTCTCAGACTCACCCAGATGCTGTACTAGAATAACAAATATGAGCATAAATTCATAAAATAGATAACAAAGCCAGTGTTGGCTCTTTGTCAAGGCTAATGAAATTGTTAAGCCTCTGACTTGGCTGAGATTGAATAAGAAAAGAGAAAATGCAAATAAGTAATATTAGAAATTAAGTAAGTGACATAACTCAAAAGCAGATGGGGGAGGGGGGAGGGATAGCATTAGGAGATATACCTAATGCTAAATGACGAGTTAATGGGTGCAGCACACCAACATGGCACATGTATACATATGTAACAAACCTGCACGTTGTGCACAGGTACCCTAAAACTTAAAGTATAATAATAATAAAAAAAGCAGGTTTATGTCAGTTTATTTAAAGTTAGATAAAATGGTTAAATTCCTAGAAAAAAAATGAAATGGTCAAAATTGGCTCAAGCAGAAGTTTAAAAGCCCAAATTGTCTAATTGCATTTAAATAAATTGAGTACCTAGTCAAAATTTTTCATACCATGAAAACCACAAGGCCCAGAGGTTTCTACAGGTGAGTCCTAACAAAACTTAAAGTACAGATGATTTCAATCTTACACAGAAGCACACCCCAACTCAAAATTACTGATAGTTGTGCTATGTCACACAGCGATTGTAATTGGTAGGATTCTTAACATATTATGCAATTGGACCATTTTAAATATTCTTGATAAATTTCCACTTGATACATAGCTCTTGAGAGCTCACTTTCTGAATTATTAACTGATGATGATATAGATAGAAAAAAACTGTAAGTCTTGTCCTTAAGGAATTCACAATCTACTGAAATATCCAGGAAAACAAATACAAAATTATTAGTCATTATATTATAAAATTTTACCTATCCAGGGCACCTAAACTGTTCCCCCTAGATTGGAAAGAGGCCTTCAGGCTCAGGCTTCCCATAGGAAGTGACACCATTGTAAAGTCTTGAGTTGTGAGTAGGATTTAGGCAGACAAATAAGAGAAAAGATCATTTTAGTAATAAGGAACTCTAAGTGCCAAGGCTTAAGGATAAAATAGTTAATGATATTTAAACATTTTAAACATTATTTAGTATGTCAGTAATTCAGATCAAGGTAAGATAAGAGACTGAGAATTGTCACTATATTATCTAAGACCTTGTGTGATGCTCACACAGCTTGAATTTTCAACTTGGGGACACTGGGAAGCCATGCTTAAATCAAAAGAGGTCAAACGTGCCAATCAGCATCTGAGTCGGGGACTATCTTCATTGTTATTTTTGTCTTCATATTTCCTCTTCTCTGTAGGTATGTGCTTGTCTTTGGGAGTTTGCCTTGCTCTGTATTTGCTTATTGATGGTTACTAACTCATGGTCAGAAGCTCTCATAATTTTATTAAATGAGTCCAAATTCTGAGTGAGTGCAGGGTATTTTACTACAGCAACTCTGAAACGTGATCATTAAATTAGTTTCAGTATTTTTGCCCTTCCAAAATAGATCACCCTTTGTTAGAGGTATCATGATTATAATTACTATTTATTAAGCACTTTGTACTTGCACTACAGTAATAGTCCTACATTCTTTGTATAAATATGTTGTTAATTAACTTACTAAGTACAGAAAGATTTGTAGAACAGCTACTATGTGCTAGGTATTATGCCTACTAGGAGTAGAATGATGTGTAAAATCAACATAGGTGTAAGACAGGTAATAATCAAGTAAACAATCAAATTTTACAAATTTATTAAAATATAACCATATATACACATATATGACTATACACACCTATATATATGAATACACACATATGCATATATACATAAAATTATGAACCCAAACATTGCAGTACTACAGAAATGATAATAAGATATGTGGTTGGTATAGTCAAGAAAGAAATTTCTGTGAAGGTGACATTGAAATAGCACTCCCTTCTTACAAAAGCTTATGGATAGGAATTAATGGCACCATTTTAAAAATGAATAAATTAAGGCTTAGAGAGATTATATAAATTGCCATGGTTCACGTTATTAAGTGATAGATCTGGGATTAATTCCAAATACTAGCTTGGCCACAGTGTTCATGATTTCTTAATACTGTTTTGTTTTTTTCCAAGATAAGCTTATATGTACTTTCCTGAACCTTAATCTACTGCTCTTTTCTTACACACTTTGGAACAAATCAGTCCGTATTTAATCTCAAATATTTGGAAAACATTGCTTCTTTTTGTCCTTGCTCTTCCAAATTAGTAATAGCAACTCTCTTCCAAGTTATTAAAAATTGATATTTGGGTTATTCCTGCATGCCGGGGTGTGCAATGGTGAACAAAATAAACATGATCTTTGTCTTTATTAAACTTACAATCTAGAGACAAAGTGTATCCGTTATCAATTGTCACTATAATTTTATGTAACAAGGCATCCCAAAATGTAGAGACTTAAAACAATGATAATTTATTATTTCTTATTTGTTTCTGGGTGACTCAATTCTCTCTCACATGCCACATCCCTCTAGGCAGCCAGCTCAGGCTTATTCTCATGGAAGTCACAGTGTCCATGTAAGGATGTAAGGAAATGGCAATGTGAACATGCTTTTCAAATCTGTTTGTGTTTATTGCTGTTCCATTGTCCAAAGCAAGTCCTATAGCCAAGACTGAAATCAGAGAGGAAGGGGACTATGAAGGTACAGATAAAGATCATGAGTATAGACAGAAGTCATTAATTGGGGCTACTAACACAATCAATTTCCCATTGGAAATTTATGGTTTTCTGTGTGATGTACAAAGCATGGTTTATAGATTTTTTATAGGTCATTCAAACAGAACACAGTAGATTGATAAGATGAAATTACAAATATGGAAATATTTCAATACATATTAGACAATTATATTTGAATATATGAATATTCATCATTCTACCCATTCAGTAAACGTGAATGACAATAATGATAATTTGATGATGATAATCTACTGGACATTCTCATTAAGAATGTCCATGCAAGGACCACGGAGTTGTTATTTAAAATAAAATGCAGATGAACCAAAGAAACAACATAGTGATGGTGATTCCTTAGCTGCCTCTTTTTTAATATAGAGAGAGCTTAAAACCTGCTAAACATTCAATGGTCTCATATCAAATTATCGTGTTATAATCTCACATCAAATTATGTTTGTATTGTGATCAAGATAACATTATAACATTGTGACCATTCGGCCTTTAACATTGGTCTTTTATTTATTTTTTGGGGGGACAGAGTCTCGCTCTGTTGCTCAGGCTGGAGTGCAGTGGTATAATCTCAGGTCACTGCAACCTCCGCCTCCTGGGTTCAAGCAATTCTTGTGCCCCAGCCTCCTAAGTAACTGGGACTACAGGCGCCTGCTGCCATGCCCAGCTAGCTTTTTGTATTTTTAGTAGAGACGGGTTTCTGTCTTATTATTTGGCCTGATTCTATGGAACAATGTAATTGAGTAACAATGTGGTACTAATGCTGAATACATCCTGTTGTCCTAGTCCACAGATAAGCTGGAAAAAAATCATTAGCACAGATTTGGCTGTTTACCATTGTGATACATTGATGTATACAATAACGTCTTTGCTTACATTCACAACACACTGTATTCATTTGCTAAGGCTGCTGTAACAAAGTTCCACAAACTGAAGGGCTTTAACAATAGAAATTTATTTACTCACTGTTTTGGAGGCTAAAGTTTGAGATCAAGGTATTAGCAGCATTGGCGTCTTCTGAGAACTGAGAGGAAGAGTCAGTTCCCTGCTGTTCACCTAGTTTCCGGTGGTTTGCTGGCAATCTTTGGCGATACTTGACTTGTAGAAGTATCTTTGCATTCTTCTTCATATGGCATTCTTTCTGTATGTCTGTCTGTGTCCAAATTTCCCCTTTTAATAAATATACAAGTCATATTGGAGTATGACCCAACCTAATGATCTCATCTTAATTAATTACATTTGCAATGACCCGTTTTTCAAATAAGGTCACATTCTAAGGTACTGGGAGTTAGAACTTTAACATGTAAATTTGGATTGATGGGCAAAATTCAATCCATGATACCCACAGAGAAAATTCAAGCTCAAAGTTGAAGTTTTATTATTTTAGAAAAATTTCTTACTTACTGACAGTACAAGCTAATTTTGGTTATGATGTGTATGTACAACCAAAGGACTAATATTTTGTTAGAGTAAGTTGTTCAAGCCAAAGTTGCTAATTAGCAGTTATTGCTGGGTGTTAATCTATACCAAAACATTACAATAAAGGGGGATCCTAGAAAAAGGATGTTCTGTTGATAACATTCCTAAGTTGCATTAAAGGCTATAAAGCTCACCATAATGGCAAGTTTCTTTCTGGGTTTTGGAAAATATTCCCTTTTTTTGTTCTTCCTCTGCCTCTGCAATTTTTTTCACCACAATTACTTGTCTTCTGCCACTTCTCTTGACCTTCAGATTTGGGGCCTTCTTGAAATATGAAAAATTTAGGTAAGAATGACACTGGAGACCCAGCAATTAGAAGGAGAATGAAAAATAATGGTATGTATTTTACAGATGAGGATATTAAGATTCAAAGAGACTGCCCAGAATGAATTGTTAGGAAATAGCAGGGCTTAAAAATACAGACTCACCTGAGGATTAGATTTCTGTTGAGAATTAGATATTCGACACTGATATGGTTTGGCTGTGTCCCCACCCAAATCTCATCTTGAATTGTAGCTCTCCTAATTCTCACATGTTGTGGGAGGGACCCAGTGGGAGGTAATTTGAATCATAGGGGTGGGTCTCTCCCATGCTGTTCTCTTGATAGTGAATAAGTCTCATTAGATCCGATGGTTTTATATAGGGGAGTTCACCTGCACAGGCTGTCTTGCCTGCCACCATGTAAGATGTCCCTTTGCTCTTCCTTCATCTTGTGCCATGATTGTGAGGCCTCCCCAGCCATGTGGAACAACTAAACCTCTTTCCTTTATAAATTATCCAGTCTCAAGTATGTCTTTATTAGCAGCATGAGAACAAACTAATACAGACACAGATTAAAAATCTAACTTAATGTCACTTATGATATTCCTGGTTCTTCTTCCTGTAACTCCCAACTTTCTAAAAAACATTTCTCTAGTTTAATGGGGGAAAAAAGCAAGCCTTGAGTTCACACGGGGACATAGAAGAAGGGCATTATTTTCTTTCCTAATGGCATAACCAAAAGAGGATGGTCAGGCAAGGCCTCTCTCAGACTAAGCAGAAATTGTGCAGCCTTGGTTGGCAGATGAGTGACACACATGATTTGTGTATATGACAGCAGGAGAAAAGAAGTTCCTTTTGGGAACAATTCTTGATTGGTGGATGAAAATGGATGTGAAACATAACCTCCTCTTGACTTAGAAAAATGACAACAAATAATGGAGAGTCAGCATCCAAGGTCTTTGAACAGACCATGACTTTAAACTCTAGATGAAATATAAATATTCCTATCACATCTAACCTAAATGGTTTCAGGTTGAATTAAAATGTATTGCAACTCCTCTCTTTGCTTTTATTCTAAGTGCCTTTCTACATGCTATCATGTTTAAATCTTAGGCACTCCTGTGAGATAATTATCATAAGCCCTGTTTGGCTAATTAGATGACTAAAGCTTGAAAACTTTCTTCTTGAAGACAGTTTATTTCTTTAAATGAACTAGAAATTGTTTCAAAAAGAGGTCTATTTTTATTGAGAATATTATTTGGTAAGACCCTTGGAGTGGTTACTGGGTCTCTAAAACATGAATATTGTGAAATCCTAGAGAGACTGTGGATGAATATCTTCAAGTTAAAGATGCTGGAGAGAGACAATGTAAGCGAGATCTGGAGGCATAAAGACAGACTTCACAGCAGGTTCTTCGCCATGTTCCCCTCCCCACCCAGGCTTTGGAAAACTTACTTGAAATGCTTGAGGAGAATATATTTCATTTTGAATTGGAGGTAGTGGGTGCCTTGTTAAATGATAATTTAATCACTAAAGTAAAATCATGGCTTGTGCAAAAATAAAACAAACTTGTAACAAAGATTTCACAATTCACTAATTAAGGACAGAACAAATAAGATGTTAAGAGGAGTTCAAAAGAAAATTCCAAGGATATTCAGTCAAATTATAAAAATAGACAAGAATGCAGCATTTTTTTATGAACATGTGCAAAACTGGCTTCTTCCAGTGGGAAGAGGGGAACCAATTGCATTTCCACAGATCAAAATTTAAAAAATTACATTTCTGGGCAGGGTGTGGTGGCTTACACCTGTAATCCTAGCACTTTGGGAGGCTGAAGAGAGAGAACACCTTGAGGCCAGGAGTTGAAGAGCAGTCTGGGCAACATAGTGAGAACTCATCTATTAAAAAAAAGAAAAAAGGAAGAAAAGAAAATTAGCCAGATGTGGTGGCATGCACTTGTATTCCAGCTGTTCAGGAGGCTGAGGTGGGAAGATTCCTTGAGCCTGGAACTTTGAGGCTGCAGTGAGCTATGATTATACCACTGCACACCAGCTGGGGAGACAAGGCAAGATCCTGTTTCAAAAAGAAATGCATTTGTGCTTCAATGAAGAGGAATCATTAGTATTATTTTCATTTTATACAACTTATAGTATTTTAAAATAGCTCAAAGACAAAAAGGACACAGATAACCCAGAAGGGTTATTCGACAAAACATCCAGTGATAATTTTGTCCATTTCAAAGTATTTCACAGTTTTTTTCTGACAGACTCAACATAGTACTAAAGCAACAAAGGAGGAAGGAGGAAGGCTGGGTCAGAGAGAAACCTGGGGAAGTAAGTAGCTGAGAATCCATACATGTCATGGGAGGGCTTTGGGCTTTGGCAAGGGGGTGGGTTTGGAGTTCAAGACTAACTTAACAAGATTGACATATGCTTTGCATTTTGCGGTCCTTAGAATGGTAAGAAGAACTTTGGACAGGAACCCCATTCTTTATCCCTCCAAGCCCACTTCCATTTTTACTTCATTCTACCTTATCAAAATATTATAAATAAGAGCTTCCTTTTTAGTGAGACTGAATAATTGTTGAATAGTACTGTTACTGATAGAAGGTATCCAAGCCACACAGCACTGGAATATGTTAATGGTGGCAAATCCATTTGGGTCTGCAGTAACCTCAATTCTTGCCTCCTCAGAAGAAAGAATTTGACCGAGGGGCATAAGGCAGAAAGAGAGACCAAGGCAAGTTTTAGAGCAGGAATGAAAGTTTATTTTAAAAACTTTAGAACAGGAATGAAAAGAAGGAAAGTACACCTCGGGAAGAGGGTCAAGTAGGCGACCTGAAAGGCAAAATGCACAGTTTGACCTTTTAACTTGGGGTTTTATAGATTGGCATAATTCCAGGGTCTTGTATTACTTCTCCCCTGATTCTTCCCTTGGGGTGGGCTGTCTGCATGTGCATGCATCAGCCCACTTGTCCAACTCCTGGGATCTTATCAGGAAGCGGCTGGTCACATTTCAGGTGTTTTCTATCTATCAGGAGCCCGCCTTTCCCTGGTGCCAGCTGTGACTAATTATTACTTGAGAGAGACAGTTAACAACTGCCAGACCATCACCTGATGGTCACCCAACACTTCTGCTGTGTGTGTGGGGGGAGCCCTCTCCTGCCCTGTGCATACCCAACTAGCTACCCACTGTAACAATACTGAAATGAGTATTTTCTGCTTGGATATAAAGCTATCTAAGCTGAAAGACTGATGGTTTTCATGCACCCATATGGGTAGTTAAATATTGTGGGTTGAAGTTCTAACCCCCAGTACCTGTGAATTTGACATTATTTGGAAATAGGGTCTTTGCAGATATAATCCACTTGAGATGAGGTTAGACAGGATTAGGATGGACCCTAATCTTGATGCTCTCAGACACACACAGAAGGAAAAAGCTCACGTGAAGAAGGAGACAGAAATTGGAATAATACGGCTACAGGCCAGGAACCCAAAGTATTGTGGGAAACCATCATCAGCTAGGTAAATGCAAGGAAGCATTCTTCTTTAGAGCTTCCAGAAACAGGGTGGCCCTGCCAACACCTCAATTTCAGACTTTTATTTTCCAGAACCATAAGAGCATCAGTTTCTGTTGTTTTAAGCTACTGTGTTTGTCCTATTTTGTTACAGCAGCCCTAAGAAACCAATACAGTAAAGAAGATGATATCTTTTCATTATTTTCTGAAAATAAAGAAGCTTATAATGATGCATAAATTCCAAAAGGATAAGCGAATTTAAAGTAGGTCATAAGAATGACACACAGGCTGGACGCAGTTGGTCATGCTTGAAACCCCAGCACTTTGAGAGGCCAAGGCAGGAGAATCACTTGAGCCCAGGAGTTCAAGACCAGCCTGGGCAACGTGGTGAAGCCCCAGCTCCACAAAAAAAAAAAAATATAAAAGCCGGGCATCGTGGCCCACGCCTGTAGTTCCAGTTACTTGGGAGGCTGACATGGGAGGATTGCTTGAGCCCAGGAGGTCGAGTCTGCTGTGAGCCATGTTTGTGCCACTGCACTCCAGCCTGGGTGACAGAGTAAGACCCTGTCTAAAAAATATATAAATAAAAATAAAATTTGCAGCTAACAAAACAAAGGAAAAAACTGTCGAAAGACAGAAATACCACTCTAGATATAGGCAGGATATTATCATTTGTCTCTTTTTGCCTCAAGTGAGAAACCCACAACAGAAGGTGCAAAAGGAAAAATACTCCGTGACTATTCTGAGAACAGATAGTTACATGAGTGTTCTGAAGAATTGAGACTATATAACAGTGAAAAAAATGTTGAGGGAAAGAGCTAATGGGATAAAGTGGAAAATCCAATTCAAAATTTTCTAATTCCTTTATGGACGATGTATAGATTTGGTAGGTATGATTAGAACGCAAATAACAGACTATTTTAAAATTTCTTTCAGAATCTGTATGAACATTGACTATTTGGAGGCATGGGTTATACTGGTGACTTAAGGGCTGAATTCAACAGAAATTGCTTTGTGTGCTAATTCAGTGTTTGTATCCCCAGTAGAAGCCATAAGCTCCATGGGGACAGGAACGGGGTGGGGATATACACATTGAATTAAAACTGTTTAGTTTACCCCTGAGTCTCTCAGGACCCAGAATAAATGCTGGTAAATTGCAGGCATTCTGCCATTAATCACTGAATTAATAATAGAAAGAAATTGAATAACCTGGCAAATGCTTCAGTTAGTGACTGACAAAGCTGCAAATTTGTAATGTGGTCTGTTTAATTTACCTACCTGTTTGGTTTACAGCTTCCAGTGTCTGGCTGGTAATTACTTACCTCGGGTTCTTTTATTGGAGCAGCCTCTTTTACTTCCATATTAATCTAAGTTTTGTTATGTTTCTCTTAATTGGTGCCATTCAATGCAATTCATGTGGTGTCTGAAACTGTAAAACTACATGCAAATATATATTTTAATTTTTACTGTGTAACAATTCCAGATTCCAGAAAAGATGCAAAGGTATTACACAAATTTCATATACTCTTCACCTAGCTTCCTCTAATGTTAACATCTTATATAACCATGGCACATTTGTCCAAATACAGAAGTAACTAATATTAGCATGTTACTACTAACTATAGACTTTTTTGGATTTTACTGGTTTTTCCATTGATGTCTTTTTTACGTTCCAAGATCCAACCCAGGTTGTAGCATTGCATTAAATAAATACTTGTATATTTTTTATATTATATATAATGTACATGATATAACAACTATGTAAATAATAGTATAATTACCAGTTTTTGGTAGAAACTTCTTTTAATGACCTCTTTTCAAGTAGCATGTAGCAACCAAAATGCTTCCAGGGGGCACACAAATACTGAATCCATCAATTTTCTGGTTCTAGCTTACTAGGTCTAAATAGAATAGAGGACATGATAGTGATCCACATTGTTTTTGAGGTGTTATCTTGATATAAATGCCAACATTTCATAAATTTGTCAGTTAATTTCCTTGAAGATATATAAGTAGTGGCTGAGCAGTCTATCTGTTAGGGATATTGCATTCCATCTGGGCTTTACATAGGTGAAACTGTTAGACCAAGTAGCCACTCAGGTCCCTTCAGATTTAGATACTCCTTGGTTCATTGCTTCTTCTTAGCTCACTCAGTGATGTGGGGCCTACACATCATAGGTTTCAGACAATCTGTTTGCAAATTAGGCAGTTTAACACAAAAATAGGGAGTGGTCAATCAGGTTTTGTCAATCTTAATTTGGGAAAGAAGATTTCTAGTTTCTCTTGAAAAGGTATAAGCCTTGGCAAAATATGTATGGCTGCTTTGGCTGGAAGTGAGTAGCATCTGCCACTTTAGATGGACATAAACACTCTTGGTTACCACTGTCATTGTATTTCCCTAATATCTCATAATTCAGCATATTACCTGACTGGTATGCCTCATATAGCTTAATGCATCGGATGGGTCTAAGTGTCAATTAATTCTCTGAGGTTTTCATAAAATCCCAGTAAAAAACTTCTTCAGGTAGTTATATATAGAAAGGACCATGGTTGACAATTTTAATGCAGAATTTGGTTCTCAGAATGGAGAGGGAAGAAAATATAATCCTTTACAGAAGGTTTGTTTGAATGTGGTCTGTTGCCTTCTAGAACAGCTCTTGTACTGAGAGGTGCTCAATATCTATATTTGTTCAGTGCAGACTTAAGCTCTGCATTTCTAGTATCCACACCACCTCTCCATGGTTTTCTTACCTTTACTTCTCACTTTATCATTGGCATTCTCTCCATTTATTATTTGTGATATCTGCATAACCAATTAGTTAATAAGTTTGCTCTGCATGAGCAATGATAAAGACATGATTCTCCTAAGTCTTTTTGGTTTTTTTTGTTTTTTTTCTGAGCTGCAGCTTGGAAAACCTCAAAGGGTTGAATGACTTTCTTGGGCAAATTACATGAAGAAGGGATTCCAAGAACACGTGCTCCTGGAGAAGTTTTATTTCTTCCAGATCACCTGGAACTGAAACAAAGTGAAACTAGCAATTTTATCCAGGTTTCAACAAAATCTGATTGCTGTGTTTAGCCATAAACCAGAACAATGAAGTATACAAAATTCTTTTATGACCTATTTATTCACTGGTTCAGGCCATCTGTTTGATATTATGTGTCTGAATTTTGAGAAAGCAATAAAAGCCAAATGAAATTGAGGAAATTAATTCACCTTAAGAAAATAATCTTGCCAAATTGTTCCAGAATAATATTCAGCTATGGGTAAACTGTTTCTTGTCCATAGTGGGCACACATTCTCTGCTATTCACTGTCCTGTGTCAGAAATAGGCTGGCATTGCCTGAAGTAGCTCTGTGCTATGAGCATGTTAGATATTGTTAGCAGCTTCTTGGCCTTTTAAAACTTATATTGAGAGAGAGTTGGCTTGTTTCAGCATAAGTAAGAAGATCATTGATTGGAGCCAACATGTGGAAAGCAAAACTATTATGTTCTGATTTAATGAAGGCACTCATTATTCTCCAGGGATTCTGTGGGCTCTTATTGGAAACAAGACGTTCCCTGCTATCATGACTAATTATTGCATCCAGCACAAGCTCAATCCCTACCTTAAACAGCTGTTCAGCCCACCTGGAAGTCCAGGGGTAAATCATGTCCCTCTCTGGCTTTATATCTAGCAGAAGTCTAAGATGTACCTATGGGACTCTGAATAAACACAGAGCAGAGAGGGGCTCACCTTGATCCTGGGCTCACAGACAGAACATTGCTGTGTTGTTGATGTAGAACCATTCATTATTTTGGATTTCCTTTTTAGCATGCTTCCCACTTTTGCCTGGTTGGATTCTGGATACCAATTCCAGATTTCTCATTGGATTTTGCATCCTATCCCTTTCATTATAGCATATGGCTCTCATGAAATTAATCTTGACTTTGTGCCTGGAATCACTTTCTCTTTTTATTTTCCACCTTAAGCTGACATTCACTGAACTCTGTTCAGACAAAAATTTTTTTCCTGACATTAAGGTTTTTTATTGACATAATAATTTTACATACTTATGGAGTACATAGTGACGTTTTGATACATCTCACGTGCAGTGATCGGATCTGGGTAATTAGCATAGCTATCATCTCAATCATCTATCACTTCTTTATGTTGGGAACATTCAATACTCTTCTTCTAGCTACTTGACACTACATTATATATTATTGTTAACTATAGTCATGGTACTGTGGTATAGAACACTAGAACTTATTCCTCCTATCTATCTCTAATTTTGTATCTTTTAATAAGTCTCTCCCTATCACCTTCTTCTCCCATCCTTCCCAGCCTCTAGTATCCTCTGCTCTACTTTTTACTTCTATGAGATCAATTTCTTTACTTTCCACATATGAGTGAGAACATGCTGTGCTTAACTTTCTCTTCCTAGCTTATTTCACTTAACATAATGTCCTCTGGTTCTATCCATGTTGCCATGAATGACAGAACTTTATTCTTTTTTATGACTGAGTGGTATTTCATGGTGTATATATACCACATTTTTTTTGTATTACATCATCTACATTTTAAAATTAGTCTTTTAGGGGGTTAAACCTTATTGAGGTATAATTTACAAAGAGTATGTTGCATCCGTTTTAAGAGTACAGTTAGTTCATTGGGTTTTGACAAATATATATACAATCATATAACGACTACTACAATCAAGATATAGAACACTTCCAGCTTCTTGAAAAGTTTCCTTATGCCCTTTTGTTGTTCGGACAAAATTTTTTAAAAATATTTAATTTAATTTAATTTTAAGCTTGGGATACATGAGCAGGACGTGCAGGTTTGTTACGTAGATAAACTTGTGCCATGGTGGTTTGCTGCATCTATCAACCCATAATCTAGGTATAAAGTCCTGCATGCATTAGCTATTTATCCTGATGCTTTCCCTCCCCCCACCCCAAAACAGGCCCCAGTGTGTGGTGTTCCCCTCCCTGTGTCCATGTACTCTCATTGTTCAGCTCCCACTTATATGTGAGAACATGTGGTGTTTGGTTTTCTGTTCCTGTGTTAGTTTGCTGAGGATAAAGTCTCCCACCTTCAACTATTTCCCTGCAAAGGACATGATCTTGTTCTTTTTTATAGCTGCATAGTATTCCATGGTGTATATGGGCATTTGGGTTGATTCCATGTCTTTGCTATTGTGAATAGTGCTGCAATAAACATATGTGTGCATGTATCTTGTAATAGAATGATTTATATTCCTTTGGGTGTATATCCAGTAATGGGATTGCTGAGTCAAATGATATTTCTGGTTCTAAATACTTGAGGAATTGCTACACTGTCTTGTACAATAGTTGAACTAATTTACACTCCCACCAACAGTGTAAAAGCATTCCTATTTCTCCACAGCCTTGCCAGCATCTGTTGTTTCTTGATTTTTTAACAATCGCCATTCTGACTGGCCTGAGTAAGTATCTCATTGTGGTTTTGATTTGCATTTCTCTAATGATCAGTGATGTTGAGCTTTTTTTCATATATTTGTTGGTCACATAAATGTCTCCTTTTGAGAGGTGTCTGTTTATGTCCTGTGTCCACTTTTTAATGGGGTTGTTTTTTTCTTGTAAATTTGTTTAAGTTCGTTGTTGATTTATTAAACCTTTGTCAGGTGGATAGATTACAAAATTTTTCTACCATTCTGTAGGTTGTCTGTTCACTCTGATGATAGTTTCTTTTGCTGTGCAGAAGCTCCTTAGTTTAATTAGATCCCATTTGTCAATTTTTGCTTTTGTTGCAATTGCTTTTGATGTCTTTGTCATGAAATCTTTTCTCACGCCTATGTCCTAAATGGTATTGCCTAGATTTTCTTCTAGGGTTTTTACAGTTTTCAGTTTTACATTTAAGTCTTTAATCCATCTTGAGTTAATTTTTGTATAAGCTATAAGGAAGGGTTCCAGTTTCAATTTCTGCATATGGCCAGCCAGTTTTCCCAGTACCATGTATTAAATAGGAATCCTTTCCCCATTGCTTGTTTTTGTCAGGTTTGTCAAAGATCAGATGGTTGTAGAGGTGTGGTCTTATTTCTGAGATCTCTATTCTGTTCCATTGGTCTATGTGTCTATTTTGGTACCAGTACCATGCTGTTTTGGTTACTATAGCCTTGTAGTATAGTTGGAAGTCAGGTAGTGTGATGCCCCCGGCTTTGTTCTTTTGCTTAAAATTGTCTTGGCTATATGAGCTCTTTTGTGTTTCCATATGAATTTTAAGGTAGTTTTTTGTAATTCTGTGTAGAATGTCAATGCTAGTTTAATGGGAATAACATTGAATCTATAAATTACTTTGGGCAGTATGGCCATTTTCATGATTTTGATTTTTCGTATCCACAAACATGAAAGGTTTTCCCATTTGTTTGTGTCCTCTCATATTTCCTTGAGAAGTGGTTTGCAGTTCCTCTTGAAGAGATCCTTTACATCCCTTGTTAGGTGTTTTATTCCTTTGTAGCAATTGTGAATGGGAGTTCATTCATGATTTGGCCCTCCGCTTGTCTATTTTTGGTGTATAGGAATGCTTGTGATTTTTGCAAATTGTTATTGTATCCTGAGACTTTGCTGAAGTTGCTTATCAGCTTAAGGAGCTTTTGGGCTGAGATGATGGGGTTGTCTAGATATAGGATCATGTCATCTGCAAACAGAGACAATTTGGCTTCCTCTCTTCCTGTCTGAATGTGCTTCATTTCTGTCTATTTCCTGATTGCCCTGGCCAAAACTTCCAATACTATGTTGAATAGGAGTGGTGAGAGATGGCATCCTTGTCTTGTGCCAGTTTTCAAAGGGAATGCTTCCAGCTTTTGTCCATTCAGTATGATATTGGCTGTGATTTGTCATAAGTGGCTCTTATTATTTTGAGATATATTCCATCAACACCTTGTTTACTGAGAGTTTTTAACATGAAGAGCGGTTGAATTTTATCAAAGACCTTTTCTGCATCTATTGAGATAATTATGTGGTTTTTCTTATTAGTTCTGTTTATGTGATGAATTACATTTATTGATTTGCATATGTTGAACCAACCTTGCATCCTGGGGATGAAGCCCACTTGATCATTATGGATAAACTGTCTGATGTGCTGCTGGATTCAGTTGCCAGTATTTTATTAAGGATTTTTGCATCAATGTTCATCAGGGATATTGGCCTGAAGTTTTTAATTTTTGTTGTATCTCTGCCAGGTTTTGCTATCAGGATGATGCTGGCCTCATAAAATTAAGGAGAAGTCCGTCGTTTTTAATTGTTTGGAATCATTTCAGAAGGAATGGTACCAGCTCCTCTCTGTAGTTCTGGTAGAATTCAGCTGCAAATCCATCTGGTCCTGGGACGTTTTTTTGTTGTTGTTGTTGGTAGGCTATTTATAACTGCCTTGATTTCACAACTTGTTATTGATCTATTCAGGGATTCAACTTCTTCCTGGTTTAGTCTTGGGAGGTTGTATGTGTCCAGGAATTTATCCATTTCTTCTAGATTTTCTAGTTTACTTGAGCAGAGGTGTTTATAGCATTTTCTGGTGGTTGTTTGTATTTCTCTGGGATCAGTGGTGATATCCTCTTTATTATTTTTTGTTGTGTCTTTTTGATTCTCTTCTCATTAATTTAGCTAGCAGTCTATCTATTTTATTATTTTTTTTCAAAAAATCAGCTCCTGAATTCATTGATTTTTTTGAAGGGCTTTTCTTGTGTCTATCTCCTTCAATTCCACTCTGATCTTAATTATTTCTTGTCTTCTGCTAGGTTTTTGATTTGTTTTCTCTTTTTTCTCTAGTTATTTTAGAGATCTTTCTAGCTTTTGGATGTGGGCATTTGGTGCTATAAATTTCCATCTTAAAACTGCTTTAGCTGTATCCCAGAGATTCTGGTACATTGTCTCTTTGCTCTCATTGGTTTCAAATAACTTCTAGATTTCTGCCTTCATTTCATTATTTACCCAGGAGTCATTCAGGAGCAGATTGTTCAATTTCCTTGTATTTGTGTGGTTTTGAGTGAGTTCCTTAATCTTGAGTTTTAATTTGATTGCACTGTGGTCTGAGGGACCGTTTGTTATGATTTCAGTTCTTTTGCATTTGATGAGGAGTGTATTACTTCCAATTATGTGATCAATTTTAGAGTAAGTGCCATGTGGCACTGAGAAGAATGTATATTCTGTTGTTTCTGGGTGGAGAGTTCTGCAGATATCTATCAGATCCACCTGATCCAGAACTGAGTTCAAGTCCTGAATATCCTTGTTAATTTTCTGTCTCGATGATCTGTCTAATATTGACAGTGGGGTGTTAAAGTCTCCCACGATTATTGTGTGGAAGTCTAAGTCTCTTTGTTGGTCTCTAAGAACTTGTTTTATGAATCTGGGTGCTCCTGTATTGGGTGCATATATATTTAGGATTGTTAGCTCTTCTTGTTGAATTGATCCCTTTACCATTATGTAGTGCTCTTCTTTGTCTTTTTTGATCTTTGTTGGTTTAAAGTCTGTTTTGTCAGAAACTAGGATTGCAACCCCTGCTCTCTTCTGCCTTTCATTTGCTTGGTAAATTTTCCTTCATCCCTTTATTTTGAGCCTATGTGTGTCTTTGCACATGAGGTGGATCTCTTGAATACAGCACATTGATAGGTCTTGACTCTATTCAATTTGCCAGTCTGTGTCTTTTAACTGGCACATTTAGCCCATTTACATTTAAAGTTAATATTGTTATGTGTGAATGTGATCTTATCACCATGATGCTAGCTGGTTATTTTGTAGACAAGCTGATGTAGTTTCTTCATAGTGTCATTGGTCTTTGTACTTCAGTGTGTTTTTGCAGTGGCTGGTACCAGTTTTTCCTTTCCATATTTAGTGCTCCCTTCAGGAGCTCTTGCAAGGCAGGCCTGGTGGTGACAAATTCTCCCAGCAGTTGCTTGTCTGAAAAGGATTTTATTTCTCTCCTGTAATTATGAAGCTTAGTTCGACTGGATATGAAATTCTGGGTTGGAAACTCTTTAATAATGTTGAATATTGGCCCCCACTCTCTTTTAGCTTGTAGGGTTTCTGCTGAGAGGTCCACTGTTAATCTGATGGGCTTCCCTTTGTAGATGACCAAGCCTTTCTTTCTGGCTGCACTTGACATTTTTTCCTTCGTTCCGACCTTGGAGAATCTGATGATTACGTATCTTGGGGTTGATATTCTTGTGGTGCATCTTACTGGGGTTCTCTGGATTTCCTGAATTTGAATGTTGGCCTGTCTTGCTAGGTTGGAGGAGTTCTGGATGATATCCTGACGTGTGTTTTTCAACTTGGTTCCATTCTCCCTGTCTCATTCAGGTATTCCAATCAGTCATAGATTTGGTCTTTTTTACATAGTCCCATAGTTCTCAGAGTTTTTGTTCATTCCTTTTCATACTTTTTTCTCTAATCTCGTCTGCCTGACTTATTTCAGCAAGATAGTCTTTGAGCTCTGATATTCTTTCTTCCACTTAATCTATTTGGTGATTGATACTTGTGTTTGCATCACGAAGTTCTCGTGCTGTGTTTCTCAGTTCCATCAGGTCATTTATGTTCCTCTCTAAACTGGTTGTTCTAGTTAGAAGTTCCTGTAACCTTTTATCATGGCTCTTAGTTTCTTTGCATTAGGTTAGAACATGTTCCTTTAGCTCAGTGAAGTTTGTTATTACCCACCTTCTGGAGCCTGGTTCTGTCAATTCATCCATCTCAGCCTACGCTCAGTTCTGTACCCTTGCTGGAGAGGTGCTGCAATCATTTGGAGGAGAAGAGGCACTCTGGCCTTTTGAGTCTTCAGCATTTTTTCATTGATTCTTTCTCATCTTCATGAGTTTGTCTAGTTTCAATCTCTGAGGCTACTGACCTTTGGATGGGGATTCGTGGGGACTTTTTTGTTGATGCTGTCGTTGTTGCTTTCTGTTTGTTTAACAGTCGGCCCCTCTTCTGTAGGGCTGCTGAGGTTTGCTGGGGGCTCACTTCAGGCCCTATTAACCTGGGTACCTGGGATGTCACCTGAGGAGGCTGGAGAACATCAAACATGGGTGCCTGCTCTTTCCTCTGGGATCTCTGTCCTTGAGGGACACGGACCAGATGCTAGTAGGAACACTCCTGTATACAGTGTCTGGCGACCCCTGTTGGGGGGTCTCACCCAGTCAGGGACCACAGGATCTGGGACCTGCTTAAGAAAGCACCTTGTCTTTATAGCAGCATGATTTATAATCCTTTGAGTATATACCCAGTAATGGGATGGCTGGGTCAAATGGTATTTCTAGTCCTAGATCCCTGAGGAATCACCACACTGACTTCCACAATGGTTGAACTAGTTTACAGTCCCACCAACAGTGTAAAAGTGTTCCTATTTCTCCACATCCTCTTCAGCACCTGTTGTTTCCTGACTTTTTAATGATTGCCATTCTAACTGGTGTGAGATGGTATCTCATTGTGGTTTTGATTTGCATTTCTCTGATGGCCAGTGATGATGAGTATTTTTTCATGTGTTTTTTGGCTGCATAAATGTCTTCTTTTGAGAAGTGTCTGTTCATATCCTTCGCCCACTTGTTGATGGGGTTGTTTGTTTTTTTCTTGTAAATTTGTTGGAGTTCATTGTAGATTCTGAATATTAGCCCTTTGTCAGATGAGTAGGTTGCAAAAATTTTCTCCTATTTTGTAGGTTGCCTGTTCACTCTGATGGTAGTTTCTTTTGCTGTGCAGAAGCTCTTTAGTTTAATGAGATCCCATTTGTCAATTTTGGCTTTTGTTGCCATAGTTTCTGGTGTATTAGACATGAAGTCCTTACCCATGCCTATGTCCTGAATGATATTGCCTAGGTTTTCTTCTAGGCTTTTTATGGTTTTAGGTCTAACATGTAAGTCTTTAATCCATCTTGAATTAATTTTTATATAAGGTGTAAGAAAGGGATCCAGTTTCAGCTTTCTACATATGGCTAGCCAGTTTTCCCAGCACCATTTATTAAATAGGGAATCCTTCCCCCATTTCTTGTTTTTGTCAGGTTTGTCAAAGATCAGATGGTTGTAGACATGTGGCATTATTTCTGAGGGCTCTGTTCTGTTCCATTGATCTATATCTCTGTTTTGGTACCAGTACCATGCTGTTTTGGTTACTGTAGCCTTGTAGTATAGTTTGAAGTCAGGTAGCGTGATGCCTCCAGCTTTGTTCTTTTGGCTTAGGATTGACTTGGTGATGCGGGCTCTTTTTTGGTTCCATATGAACTTTAAAGTAGTTTTTTCCAATTCTGTGAAGAAAGTCTTTGGTAGCTTGATGGGGATGGTGTTGAATCTATATGTATGTTTATTGCAGCACTATTCACAATAGCAAAGACTTGTAACCAACCCAAATGTCCAACAACGGTAGACTGGATTAAGAAAATGTGGCATATATACACCATGGAATACTATGCAGCCATAAAAAATGAAGAGTTCATGTCCTTTGTAGGGACATGGATGAAATTGGAAACCATCATTCTCAGCAAACTATCGCAAGGACAAAAAACCAAACACCACATGTTCTCACTCATAGGTGGGAATTGAACAGTGAGAACACATGGACACAGGAAGGGGAACATCACACTCCGGGGACTGTGTGGGGTGGGGGGAGTGGGGAGGGATAGCATTAGGAGATATACCTAATGCTAAATGATGGGTTAATGGGTGCAGCACACCAACATGGCACGTGTATACATATGTAACAAACCTGCGCATTGTGCGCACGTACCCTAAAACTTAAAGTATAATAATAATAAAAAAAAAGAAAATTATACTAATGAAAAAAAAAAAAACATTAAAAGGCTTGGCCTTGTGGCCGCCCACAAAAAAAGAAAAAGAAAAAGAAAGCACCTTGTCTGTCCCTTGGTGGAGGGGTGTGCTGCGCTGGGGGGAAACCCACTCGTCTGGGCCACTCAGTTTCCTCAGAGCTAGCAGGGGGAAAGACTAAGTCTGTTGGTCTGTGGAGACCATGGCCATCCTTCCCCTTAGGGGCTAAGGCCCTGGAAGATTAGAGTTCTGTCCCTAAGCCCCTGGCTTGAGTTGCTGAAGTTCCTGCAAGGGAGGCCCTGCCCAGTGAGGAGGGATGGGTCAGGCAGATACAAATTTTTAGGCTACTATCTGATCTCTGTTGTTCAGGAAACTTTCTCGTCCTCTGTTTGCTTCCTGATCATAGATTTTAACTTTTCAGTTAAATGTACTGGATGCCATATATGCCCAAGGACTCAATTTAAGGATTCTTCCATTATTGCCCTGCATCACTCAGGTGGTGTACCCATCTACACCAGCAGCTACCCATATTGAGAGCCTTGAACTACACTGATGAACCTGGTGGTATGGAATACTGGGAAAATTCTGCAGCAGGGTGTTAGAATTAGAATTTGCTACTAATTATAGTTTTCTATGTGTCACAGGGAAAGACAGTACATCTCTCTTTGTCTGCTTTACCATTTATAAACTAAGGGAGAATGACAATCATTTTTAACTTTTTGGCTATTCTATGCTTCTCTAAAAATTTTAAGGGAAAATTGGTAAAACAGATAAAAGTGGAGCTTTTTGCTCAAAATGGTAGTATGAGGTTAAAATCATGCCTGCTTGTCCCCGCTCTCATGTGCCACTGTCTACTTTAGGGACATTCCCTGAAGTATCTCATTGGGTCTCTTTAGGCCTCATAGAGAATAAATTAAAAACCTAGCTTATCTGTAGAGTTCATTTCAGCTGTATAAAATCAGCGACTCAAGGTATGTTTTTTCTCTCTCTTTTTAGGAGCTTAAATGTTAAAGTAAAAAACAGTCAGCCAATTGCTTATAAATAATGGTTTGAATATTTTAAACTATGTCTACTGATGATTTGACTGTTCTACTAAAAACTGCAGATTAGCATATATACTTTTCATAAACAAGAAAAAATCACTGGCACCAACAAAAATGAATAAATAGGTTGTGTGCCTAAGTGAACAAATATTGAACAATGTGATTAAGTACCACCTGAATTTGCTTTGAGGGATAGAAAGATTTTGTCATCTGGCGTGTATAATGTGAAATTAGTAAAAGGTATTTTCTTTATAGTAATAAAAACTATTTCTTATATGCACATGTTTTAACTCATTATGTCCTTATAACAGCCCTCCAGTGTCTTTACTCTTTTTTTTTTTTTTTTTGAGACAGAGTCTCGCTCTGTCACCCAGTCTGGAGTGCAGTGGCGCAATCTTGGCTCACTGCAAGCTCCGCCTCCCAGGTTCACGCCATTTTCCTGCCTCAGCCTCCCGAGTAGCTGGGACTACAGGCGCCTGCCACCATGCCTGCTAATTTTTTGTAGTTTTAATAGAGATGGGGTTTCACCGTGTTACCCAGGATGGTCTCGACCTCCTGACCTCGTGATCCGCCTGCCTCGGCCTCCCAAAGTGCTGGGATTACAGGCATGAGCCACCGCGCCTGGCCGTATCTTTTCTTGATCTGTGCACCGTACTGCCTCCCATAGCCATAGGTAAAAATCATATGACAGCATAAAACCGATTGCCTTTTTTTACTCACTAATAGAATATATTGAGAATTTTAATGACCATCAATCCTGTCTAAGCACACATAACCAGTTAAAACATCTTACTAATGATGTTTAGATACCGACTTACCTACTACAAATACATAAATTATGTTAAAAGTAAAGAGATGTTTGTGAATCAGAGCTTAAAGGGGTAAGGGATGGACTTTTGATCAGTCAAAAAATCTTGCTGAAGGAAATAAGGTGAAATAAAGGATGACAGGACAGAAGTTTGAAGGGAAGAAAGAAGGAAGAAGGGAAAAGCAAGAGATAGCTTGAAAACCTGAGGGCATTAAGGAGGATGTCTATCACTAACTGCTGTGTGATCTGGAAGAAGTTTTTTTTTTTTTTTCCTCTATGTGCATGGGTTACATCAACTGTAAAGTGGAAATAAGAACGACTTGCCTTACAAGGTTACTGAGATGTTAAATGATATCTTGCATAAACATGACTTAGAAGACTGCCTGGCACATAAAAAGTAGTTCAAGAACATCAGTGGTGTCATGATACAAGTGAAGCCTTGTAGACTATGATCAGGTGGGAGTGATCAAATGGGCACCAGGCAAGTTTACCAGATGTAGTGAGGTTCAGGGCAGTGGAGGAAAGGTGAGAATGATACAGCAGCTCCACTGGACTTGAGCTCTTTTATCCCTACTCCACTAAACATAATCATACCTCCTTTGCTTTTCCTCAATGTATAGGTGGAAAAGATTATTTTTTGAGACAACTCTCACTACAGAAACTGTAGAACAAAATCACCTTATTGCCCTTCAAAATCCTTCTGCTTCTCTTGAATGCTTTTTCTCCCACAAAAGAACTCATAGCCCTTTCATTGCTTTCTGCCTACAAACAGCCATCGCCTCCCGCTCCTCCACTCCTGGATGCACAGGTACACAGTGTCCTGCATTGCAATCCGTTCCACTCTGCCCTGGCGTTGTGTTCCATCACTCATGCTCCAAGTTCTGAGGCAGCAAAAAATCAGAGGCTGGGAGTGTCAGAATACGCTAAAAAGAACTGTCTATGAGTAAAGTTCATGAAGAAGGAGGAGGAGAAACAGGAGGAAGAGAGGGAGGAGGAGGAAGGGAAAAAAGAGTCTCATTTAAACAATAGTGGTGAGATTAGCAGTTGTCTGAGAGAGCAATTTGATGAGGGAGGGAGGGAACTTGAGCATAAAGGTAAAGTTATTGATCAGAACAAGGGAAATAGTCCAACTGAAGCAACAAAGGTGGATAGGGACCGGGTAATACAATGTTAGGATATGAAAATTAATGAGTCAAGCACAAATCAGGTAGGCATGGAGTTGTCCAATTACTAAACTCCAGGTTGAATCTTAGAGGTGAAAATTTGATTATTCAGTACCAGCTTGGTGGACTCCCACCTTGTTGGTAATAGAACCATACAAAGCCAAGCTTTCTTCAGACATAAAGATGGCAATTTGGTGTGCTCACCCGTGCTGTATGTTAATGGCTAATGCAGAGTTGTTTTTGGAATGTTTTGAATTCAGGAAAAGATTCATAGAAACTGGAGGACTTCTAATTTTTTTTTAATCTTACAGCTTTTGGCAAGTCAGTAGGAGGAAGAGTTGATGCTGGGTGGGATTGTGGGAGATTCAACAACCACTTCCTACAGGAAATCACTCCTCCTGAATAAATGTAATGTTTTACCCCATCCAAAACAATAATTTGGATTGCTTTAGTGTTCCCAAGGTTTCCATAAGGTTACATTCTTATTCTATGTGGTTTTATTAGAATCTCTTCCACTAGTATAGCCTCAGTTACTACCTTTAGACTGCTGAATCCTAATTTTAAGATTTCTGTACCCTATTTCCTAGATTAGATTAGATATCTAGTAGACAGATATATTAACATCTATATTAACAGGAATTTTAAAATTAGAATGTTCAAAAAAGAAAAAGCTTTTCTTCTTTTAAATTTTGTATTTATTTTTAATTGACAAATAATTATATTTATTTATTGAATACAATGTGATGTTTTGATACATGTATACATTGTGGAATGAGCAAATCAGATTAATTAATATATCTGTTACCTCACAGGGTCATCATTTCTTTATAGTGAGAACATTTAAAATCCACTCTTTTGGCAATTTTTGAAATATATAATACATTATTGTTATCTATAGTCACTGGCTATTCAGTACATCACCAGAAGTTATTCTTCCAGTATAATTAAAATTTTGTAGCCTTTGACCAACATTGCTGTCCAGTCCCTAGTAACCACTATTTTACTCTCTACTTCTATGAGTTCAAATACTTACATTGTATAGATAAGTGGGATGATGCAATATTTGTCTTTCTGTGCTTGGTTTATTTCTGTTAGCATAATGTCCTCTAGATTCATCCATGTTTTTGCAAATGACAGAATTGCATTCTTTCAAGAGGCTAAATAGTATACCATTGTGTATATATATCAATTTTTGTTATCCATTCATCTGTTGATAGGCACTTAAGTTGTTTTCATATTGTGGGTATTGTAAATATACTACATTAAACGGGCAGCCTCTTCAATTAGTGGTGTTGGGGAAATTGGTTATTCACATGCAGAAGAATGAAACTGGAGCCTCATCTCACCCCTTGTACAAGCATCAACTAAGAAAGGATTAGAGACTTAAATATAAGACCTAAACCTGTAGAACTACTAGAAGATAACATAGAGGAAAATCTGTATGACATTGGTCTGGACGATGATTTCTTGCATTTAACCCCCAAAGCACAGGCAACAGAAACAAAAATAGACCAATGGGATTGGTCTAATGAAAAAGCTTCTCATAGTAAACAAAACAATTAACAGAGTGAAGAGACAACCCACATACTAAGAGAAAATATTTGCAAATTATTTACTACGTAAGGGACTCATATCAAAAATATATAAGGAAATAAAACACATAAATAACAAGAGAACAACTCTATGACAAAGAACACTAAACTATTTTCTGTAATTATTAATTATGATTTGATAGTTATTTTATTTTTGCTTTAGAACTTTTACATGGCATCCATGGGTCACTTCCCTTTTCTCCTTTACTTGTTACATATAAACTGCTTTCTTTGAGGATATATTTATTTGACTTCACAGTTATTAAGCAAGTGACTTGTTACATTGCAAACCACTCAAAGGCCCCAGCTAGCATTTTATAGTCTACTCAGTCTAAGAAAGGTGTAGGTTATTGCTTCTGCCTCTTAAAACCCGTAATTCCAGCCAATGCTCTGAGGAAAATCAGCTGTTAAGCTAACTCACAGCCTTTCCACCACGTTTAAAGTATTAGAAGCTGGCTGTGGGTCTCTAGGAGAAAGACACTGACTATGGCTGTAATTGAGGTTGCTCCAGAAGTAATCAAGGCAGAAGTGCAAAGTACTGGCCTGCCATTTGTGTGAGTTTACCAAAAAACTCACATAGCCAAAATGCTAATAGACTCCTGAGAGTGTTGACCTTCAAAAGATACAAAGCACTTTGTTAATTAACATCAATCTGGCTTAGAAAGCACATTTGGTATAATTGCCTTTCCAAGTAAAATGAGATTTGTTTACTTGCACATTTTGTTTTTCAATTGTCCCTACCCTGTTTTAGGAAAAGACCCCTTTAGGAAAGAAAACAAATTCTCAAGAATTCTCAGCTTCTCTTTCATGGTGGCTGGCAAAGAGAAAGGCATCTGGATTCAGACAAACAGTGATGATTTCTCCTAGCTTTACAATGTATACAAATCTTACCCCCTGCACTCTGCTCCATCAGTTCAATTTAATTTAATTCAAGCCAACAAATATTTGTAAGTAATATTAGAACCTGGGTATATGATAATTAATGGAACATATGCTGTCTTTACAGAAATTTCACTGTGTGCTAGGGCAGTTTATCTGCATCCCCAGAATAAATTTATCCATAGATACATTTGTTTAGTATTTACTGTTCAGTTATCTCTCTCCATGTTCTTTTCACATTTGGCATTACTGAAATATACCGTGTACTAAAAAACGTGCCAAGCTAAACAAGTGAAACAGCATGCATTCTGAAATTTTTAGAGGTAGGAAGAACTTACTGAATGTTTTGGCAGTCAAGGAAGCCTCCTTTGAGAATGTGATTAAACTTTAAATAATGGGTCTGGGGAAGTAGTCACAATCCCTTTAAAGTAGATAATGACAAAGTACTATTACTCTTGCAAATAACGTGTAATCAGTAAGTCACTAAATTGAGCATGGATGCATGCATGCATCCATGGGAAAATACAATTAAATAAATCAGTCAATAACTAAATGTCAAGCAATTAAGATAATTTTGAGTATGAGGTAGTGGCATTTCTGCAGTTCTGGAACTAGTTAGGCTTAAACTTCTCTTCTGGTTCCAGCCGTTATGGGCTTTATGAAATCTAGGTTGCAGATGAGCTGTATTCACCAGGCCAGTTCCAACAGATTATTATGCTACATTCTAGTCACAATAGTCACAAGAGTTCTGGTTACAATTCTTAAGAGTGTCACATAATCCTTGCAAGCAGGAATTACATGTTATTATATGCTATGTTCTTCATAGCACCAAATTCAATGCCTTGCTGACAGGTGATACTCTGTAAATGGCTACTGATTGGTCAGTTAGTTGATTGGTGGATTGAAAGTGAGGAGCCAGTAGAGTGTTTGAACAGAGCTATGGTTTGAAGGTGTTCCCCAAAGTTCATCTGTTGGAAATTCAATCTTCAGTGCAATGTTGTTGACAGGTGGAAACTTTAAGAGGTGATTAGGTCAGGAGGTCTCCATCCTCATGAATGGATTAATTGCAGGCGTGGGTTAGTTATTGATATGGTTAAGCTTTGTGTCCCCACCCATATCCAATCTTGAATAATAGCCCCCTTATGGGGGCTATTATTGTTATAGCCCCACGTGTTAAGGGAGAGACCAGGTGGAGGTAATTGAAACATAGGGGCAGTTTCCTTCTTGCTGTTCTTATGATAGTGAGTGAATTCTCACGAGATCTGATGGTTTTATAAGGGGCTCTTTCCCCTTCTCTCAGCACTTCTCCTTCCTGCCACCTTGTGAAGAAGGTGTCTTGCTTCCCCTTTGCCTTCCACCGTGATTATAAGTTTCCTGAGGCCTCCACAGCCATGCTGAACTGTGAGTCAATTAAATCTCTTTCCTTTATAAATTACCCAGTCTCAGGCAGTTATTTATAGCAGTGTGAAAACAGACTAATGCAGTTATCTAGGGAGTGGGTTCATGATAAACGATGAGTTTGTTCCCATTCTCCTCTCCTCTCTGTCTTGTGAGCTCTGTTGCCCAGAGATAGAGGAGAAAAAAGAACAATTTTATTATTATTGAATGAGCGTTAAACCAGAATACGAAGTGAATCACAGACACTTCACTAAGAGATTACAAAGATAGAAACACCATATTATATAGCTGAGCAGATACAACTCATTTTATACATGTTCTCAAGACAGATGATATGTGACCATTTGTCATACATGTTCATCCTAAATTCACCTTGTATTTGGGGTGACTATGTGTGTTAGTCTTTATCACAGAAGGTAGTTTTGGAAAGGGATTCCTACTGAAGTGAGCTACTTACTCTCCCACAGAAACTGGGAGGTAGGTTTTTTATCATCCTTGATGATTACATTTCAAAGAGGTGGTTCCCAAATCCTTAAGAAGGACATTCTTGGATCTTAAGGAAACTTATTTTTCTTTTAGAAATATTTACATACATTTCAAAAAGATAGAGAAAGAACATACAAATTTTCTAAAGTAAATGTTCTAAGAAAAGAGGATTGAAGGAAATCTCTGTTTTCAACAGGAAGAATTAGACCTCTTATTTTAAATGAGTATTTGCTTCTTCACCTATTAAGCATGCACTACACTTTATTGCAATTGCCTGTTTACTTAGCTCTGTCTCTCCAGAGACTGTAAGATCCTTGGAGGCCGGCAAAATTCCTTGCTTATTTCTGTATTTTATTACCTAGAAGAGTTTCTGGCCCATAGCAGGTCTTCAAAAAAGTATTTGTTGGTGGAAACGATAGAACTGCTTTACTTCATATTGAGTGGACTGTACAACTTGAAATTAACATGGCTTTTTCTACTTCTAGAATCAGAAAACTAGGAGGGGTCTTGGGGATCATTTGGTTCAATCCCTTCATATCTGAGGCTGTAGAGTTTAAACAGCTCAAATATATTAAAGCAAATATCAGAAAAAATAACTACTGACTAGCCTTCTTTACGTGCAAATCAGTGCCTTTCCTTTGCCACACTGCTTTCCACTGATACATCATATACATAATCTTTGGGAAGTCTAATTTTTGTAAATTTTGATTCAATATATTTATCATCTTCCGTAAGTCTCTGCTAGAATTAAGGGATGAAGGCTTTGACCAGAGGGCTACTTAAAGCTTTTCCTTGATGTTCACATTTTATGAGTTCATACACATAATGCGTTTTTGAAAAGTGCCTGGCATTACTAAGTGTTCAATAAATAATAGGCATTAATATTCTTGTTTTTTATTTCTATTCTTGTTATACTAATGATTTAACTATTGGCCATTGGTAAATGGCCAATAATGGTTAATTCTCTCTCTACCTGTGTGGGATAAATATACTTCCAAGTCACAAAAGAACAAAGAAAATATAAGAGAGCTAATTTCAAACAGCTAATAAATGGTACAGCTAGGAGTATTTTCTCCTTGCATATCACTTTAAAGATCATATTTTTCTAAAAATATATTTATTTCAGTAGACTAGATAAAGTATGCATACAAGTATTGTAAAATGTTAAATAAACATGGAATGGACAACTGAGTGGGACAGAAAAGTTTACATGAAATAAAAGGAAAGGTTAAGTAAGCTAACCTAAACAGAGCACTTAATGAGAGGCATTTGTGATAAACACATTCTCAAACAAAATCTCATTGAATTCTCAACATGCCCCTGTGAGAAGGGTAATATCTTTACATAATCCCAAACCAGAAATCCCTGGGGACAGACATTGATATGACTGGGCTGTGTCCCCACCCAAATCTCAAATTGTAGCTCCTGTAATCCCCACGTGTCTTGGGAGGGACCTGGTGGGAGGTAATTGAATCATGAGGGTGGGTATTTCCCGTGCTGTTCTTGTGATAGTGAATAAATCTCATGAGATTGGATGGTTTTATAAAGGGAGTTCCCCTGCACATGCTCTCTTACCTGCTGCCATGTAAGATGTAAGTTTGATCCTCCTTTGCCGTCTGCCATGATTGTGAGGCCTCCCCAGCTATGTGGAACTGTGTCCATTAAACCTCTTTCCTTTATAAATTACCCAGTTGCAGTTATGTCTTTATTAGCAGTGTGAGAATGGACTAATACAGATACATCATGAAATGTGGAATGTTACCTTTAGAAAGGTAATAGAATGCATTTATCACTGTGTGTGCATCAATCAGCGTATCAGGCCTTACCCATTAAATACATTAATATTTTTTTGTTTTGTTTTGTTTTTTTCTTTTCTTTTTTTTTTTAATTATTATTATACTTTAAGTTTTAGGGTACATGTGCACAATGTGCAGGTTAGTTACATATGTATGTAACATGTGCCATGCTGGTGTGCTGTACCCATTAACTCGTCATGAAGCATTAGGTATATCTCCTAATGCTATCCCTCCCCCCTCCCCCCACCCCACAACAGTCCCCAGAGTGTGATGTTCCCCTTCCTGTGTCCATGTGTTCTCATTGTTCAATTCCCATCTATGAGTGAGAACATGCAGTGTTTGGTTTTTTGTCCTTGCGATAGTTTACTGAGAATGATGACTTCCAATTTCATCCATGTCCCTACAAAGGACATGAACTCATCATTTTTTATGGCTGCATAGTATTCCATGGTGTATATGTGCCACATTTTCTTAATCCAGTCTATCATTGTTGGACATTTGGGTTGGTTCCAAGTCTTTGCTATTGTGAATAGTGCTGCAATAAACATACGTGTGCATGTGTCTTTATAGCAGCGTGATAGTATACGTTAATATTTATGCAGGTAAAAAGTATGAATAGTCATACTAAGTAAGTATAAGTTTATTGTTGAGCACGTCAGTGTCAACTAGTTATCAATCCCAGGGGAGAACTCCAAACACTTTTGACCATTGCATGTTGTGTCCAAACCACCAAGGAAAACACAACACAGTCAGGTACTGGATGGAACACCTTGCTTATACAGCAGGTCCTTAACCTCATTTCATTCATTGTTACTTCATTATAACCTTGAGATAAAATTGATTCCTGACTGGGGTCACCATCTGTGTGGAGTCTGCATGCTCTTTCCCTGTCTGTGTGGGTTTTCTCTGGGTCCTCTTGTTTCCTTTCCTGTCCCAAAGATGTGCAAATTAAGGTTTACTGGTGTGTCTACATGGTCCCAGTGTGAGTGAGTGTAGGTGTGTATGTGTGTGTGCCCTGTGAGGGCATGGTGTCCTGGCCAAGATGGGTTTCCACCTTGTGCCCTGAGCTTTTAGGACTGGCTTCATCTGCCGCAATCATGAACTGGAATAATTGGGTAATTATCTTGTTTTTTGTTAGTCTTTCTTAAATATATGTATAACTCACATTTATTTCAATGTTTAATATCAGAAGTGTTTTCATGTTTCTTTAGAAGTTTGATGATGTTTGGTAACCAGAAATATGCCATAGGAACTTATCTTGTTGATATAAATTAGTCTATGGTAACGTTGGTATCCTTAGATGTCATTCTGCTTATTCATAGTTTCCAAGAACCTGTTGAGAATGTTCAGTGCGTACTTACTGTGTAGAGAACAGACAGAGCAAGATCAGCTTCAATGATGTGTGTTGGTCCCCCATGACTAGGGTATCTCTCCTGGCAGAAGATGCAGTGCCTGCACCCCTCATATGCCTCAGTAGGACCTCAATCCCTCCCCTGTGGGGTCTGAAACACTGATGTCTGGGGGACTGTTTGGAGACCACAGACTCACAAGCTTAAGCAAAACAAGGGAACACTCATTGAGTCTGAAACAGGGAAAGATATTTCCGCACAAAGTGATAAGCTTGGCATAGGCAGTGTGGGCTCTTTCTCTCTTGGTAAGGAAATGTTCCAGGCTCAAAGCCCATTCTTATGTAACTGAGCAGCGATCAGCAGAGGTTGAAAGACTGTGCAAGTGAGTGTGCCTTTTCCAAAAGTTATAAATAGTTTAAAGTCTTTTTTCTTTAAGTTCTAATGTTAGGACATGTTTGCTTTCAAATAAATCAGGAAAAACTGCTATGGTTTTTCTACTTTTTTTATTGTTTTGTTGAAATTGTGGATCTATCATTTGAGTGTAAGAATACCACATTTTACAACACACTCAATAAGTGGCCACAAGTAAGAAAAAGTGATAAATATATTTGGGAGAATTTGAGTTTGTCATGGACAAAATATTAAGTTCATTTTTTTCTGTAGAACAACTGGAGCAACAATAGTGTAATCTTTGTTATGCCCATGAAACTGACATTACAAAGCAAATTATGTAGTTAAGACTCAGGATTCAGCCTTGTGTATGTTAACCTCGAGCTCATTCATGCATTCACAATTAAGAGGCAAGAGCGATATCTGATACTTCCCATCAGAAACCTTCTCACTATATATTTTAAGTAGCATTTAAAACATAATCTATTTTCTTCTTTATATTCATTTCTGATCTCACATTTTTCTACCATGAACATGTTAAAAATTTTCTTTTAAGGAAAAAAAAAGTTGTTATGCAAGATGCTCATCTGTTTGTGATCCACCCTTCAACATACTCATTACTGTGGTGTTTTTTTTTTTTTTGGTTGATAACATTGCATTAATTTCTAAGATTTAGCATGCTATCATGTGCCATACATTCAAATGTGTAATAAAGTAAATCAACATTTTAGAAAGAAAAGCTGACCTAGCAGATCTATCAAGAGGCTTATTCTGCAGGTGAGGATAATAAACATGGAAGTGTTGAGAGAAAGCGTTTTGACCAATGCTATACAGGTAGGTAAGAAACTTGGGTCCGTGACCTGCCTCCTCCTCTAACTCTTCCCTTAGGTTTATTCACCCCTTAAAAGAACCAAGTCTCCATGTAAGTTCAGATAGGACACATGACAAAACTGGAGAAACTTCATTCAAAGCACATTAATCATACACCTACCATGTGCTAAGAGGTCACCAAAAGCAATACTTGCTTCTATCCAAATAACTACACAGCCTCCCCACTAGAGTGTCTCAGAGGCATCCTAGTGGCAACCTGTTCACAACTGAACTTAAGCATTTCTGCCGTAATCCCTGCTTTCTTTGACTCTCTTTCTCAGATAATGTTACTTCTATCTGCCCACTTATTTAAGCCAAAAGCTGAGAGTCATCTTGACACAGCTTCTTCAACAACTTCCGTAATCAATAATTAATTCATGGAAATTTATTGGATTCATCTCTTAAACCTCTCTTGAATAGGTCCCAGTTTCTCTATCACTCTTGTTACCACCCAAGTCTGTCACCCATCATTTGTAATCAGGATAATGTAACAATCGGCTTAAGTCTCCTCCTCCTATTTCTGTATTCTTTTAATCCTGTCCTCAATTTACTGCTGAAGTTCAATCAGAAAGGCAAAATAAGGTGTTTTTTAAATTAATTAGTACTCCTTAATCACTTCTGAAGGCGTTTTAGAAAAACCTCTTAAAATTCTTAACCTTCTCAGCAAACTAACACAAGAACAGAAAACCAAACACCGCATGTTCTCACTCATAAGTGGGAGTTGAACAATGAGAACACATGGACACAGGGAGGGGAACATCACACACCGGGGCCTGTTGTGGGGGTTGGGGGCTAGGAGAGGGATAGTATTAGGAGAAATACCTAATATAGATGACAGGTTGATGGGTGTAACAAACCACCATGGCACGTGTATACTTATGTAACAAACCTACACGTTCCGCACATGTATTCCAGAACTTAAAATATAATAAAAAACAAATTTAAACAAAATTCTTAACCTTGCCTGCATCTGGTTCTTCCTACCTTTTCCATTTATTTTAATAACTCTCTTCCCCTGGTTTACCATCTTAACTTTCTCTAATGATACTGCCTTTTTTTCTAATTATAGTATTTTCCATTTCTTTCTCTCTGCTTGGAATATTCTCTTCACTTCCAAGTGCATCTTTTACCTTCTATTTATAATTCAGGTCTCCGCTCTTATAGCATTTCTTCAAGAATTGTTTCCTGTCCCTCCAAATCATTCTGATTCCTATATTTTGTGTTTTCTTTGTATTGTATACCTTCTTCCAGTAACATCACTCTTTTGCCAAGTAGGACTTTCATAATCCATACAATTAAGGTATGTCAATATGGAACATTCTTCAATTTTTTGCAACTAAAGTGAACTAGTTTTAAAGTCTTCATTTCATATAAATTAAACCGTTAACCTTATTAAATCAAGGCAACCTCTGGTTTAAATTCAAGCATATATAGGTTATTCTTTCTTCTTGTGGTTAAATTCTCAGTCTCTAATATTTTCTTTTCTTTTCCCTCAAGAGACATCTAGATTTGTGGGGGAAGAGTAGTGGTATGTGTCTAAACCAGGAGGTGTAAAAGTTTTCTCTAAAGGGTCAGATAGGATAGTAAATGATATAGTTTGGATGTCCCCTCCAAATCTCATGTTGAGATGTAATCTCCAGTGTTGGAGGTGGGGCCTGGTGGGAGGTGTTTGATCCTGGCGGTGGATTCCTCATGAATGACTTGGGCCATCCCCTTGGCGATAAGTGAGCTCGCACTCTGAGTTCACACGAGATCTGATCCTTTAAACATATGTGGCCCCTCCCTGCTAACTTTCTCCCTTGCTTCTGATTTCACAATGTGATGTGGCTGCTTCCCCTTTACCTTCCATCAGGATTATAAGCTTCCTGACGCCTCCCTAGAAGCTGAGCAGTTGCCAGCATCATGCTTCCTATAAAGCCTGCAGAACCATGAACCAGTTAAACCTCTTTTCTTTATAAATTACCCAGTCTCAGGTATTTCTTTATAGCAATGCAAGAATTGCCTAATACAGTAAATATTTGGCTTTGTGGGTCTCTGCCAGAACTACTCAGCTCTGCCACTGCAGCCAGAAAGCAGTCATAGATAATACCTAAATGAGTAGGCATGGCTGTATGACGATAAACCTTTATTTGCAAAAAGAGGACATGGGCCAGGTTTGACCCAGAGACTGTAGTTTGCTGATTCCTATTCCAGGCAATTATTGCCTTAGTACTTACTTCCTTTAAATTGAGATGCTACATATGCTTCCAGGTCTAATCTTTGTTGTATCGGAAATGATTCATGTCCCAGTTTTTAAATCACAGATTCTAGTTGTAAGATTCTAGCACTCTGCCACTTTGTCTTTCTAATTATGGAGAATACTCTGACTTTCTCAGTCAATTTATCACTTCTGAAAGCATGAAAAACAATTAAGTATTTTAGATATTTTCCCGTGCCACTTCAGAACCACCAAGTCTTTTGGGCTGTCTCAAGGCTGTCACTCTAGAGTTGTTCTATACCACTATTCAAACTCTATCCTAGCCCTATCAGAAGTACAGAGTTTCTCAGCTTTTGGTGTATATCCTGAAAGTGGTAATAAGGTGTAGGTGGTCCACAGTGCTATCTAAGCTATCTTCTCATTTGTCTTTTTTTTCCCCCAGCTTCTATTTCTCCACTTAGTAAGATTTTTTTCAATTTTCCATTTCAATAGATATTTGCATTTATTTCATCTCATCATGTATCATTTGTCTGAGTTATGGATTTCTTTTTATTACCTCTGTGCATGGAATCATTTTAAGCTCTCAGCCTTTTTAACAAAAATGATAATAATAATAACATGTTTTGCACTAAAACCATGATTCTTAAATATCAGAAGATCACTTATTTTTAAAACCAAGGTATATTTCAGTCTCAAAACTAGAAATATGACCCGTTTAGAAGATGGTTCTTTGGAAACCTAATGCTGCTGCCAGGATTGTGAAGAAAAAATTCTGAATACAATGAAAGGCCGGAAAAATAAACTTCTGTTATATATCAACCTGTTTTCCAGCTACTTACATTCTAAGTACTTATGGAATGCCTATAATCTCATAAAGATTTTAAGCTTTTAGGGTAGAGGCAGTATCTGCCTTGACCACTTCTGATATGGTGCCTAGAATATAGCAAGTGGTCAATAATATACAATTATTTGTAAATTGTCAGTCAATATCCAAATAAGATCATTAATTAGTCATTAGTTAATTTATGATCTCC
Organism: Pongo abelii; assembly: GCF_028885655.2. Classification (NCBI taxonomy): domain Eukaryota; kingdom Metazoa; phylum Chordata; class Mammalia; order Primates; family Hominidae; genus Pongo; species Pongo abelii. Next base: position 138,546,196 of record NC_071992.2, on the reverse strand, counting down.
TAGTGGTTGACATATTTAGTTGTTAATTATCTACTGTTTTACATTCATTCTTTTTCAGTGGGACTTAATATCTGATTATCATTCCCTGAAACCATTTGCACAGGGCATCTGTATAGCATGCTTTATTCTAGTTACTTGTATGTGATCTCATTTCTGACAAGTAAGTCTTACCAGGTAAATGAGAAACCAGCCATAACCTTCTAAGTACCTCTTGTATAAAAGCCTTTAAAATTGCCCTGGCGAGAGTTCAAGAGATACAGACATTAATTGCAACGCATGGCAGTAGAGAATAGAAGCCAAATGAGAATTTCAGACATGTTACTCCAAAGTCATTGAATACAATGAAAGAATGTGAAAGGTTGGAGTTAATAGTGCTGGCTTCCTGGAAGAGTGAAAATTTAACTTAACCACAAAGATTAGGAATAATTTGACAAATTCCAGTTAATTTTATAAATAAAGGTGAGGAGTCACCAGTCCCTAAAGAATGTTAAAAAATAGTGAGTGATATAGAGTAATTAGAAAATAAAATGGCAATGTTAAACTTCAATGGAGGTATGTTTGCTGTATTAAGGGAAGATCTATTAGCATTGTAAATGGTTAGTAACACATAAAAGTAGAGTCTGGTAGCATCAATCCAGATAAACATTTCTACAGTCAGCTCATTAGTACAAAAGCTTATGTAGTTAAAATAGTCCTTAAAATATATAAAGAGTTGTGATATTGGAGATTAACAAATTGCCTCCCAGTAAGTCCTATATAATTTCTGCAAAATTGTAATAAGAAATTTTTGCTTTTGTGTAGAGTGCTAGATGGAGTAGCTGTCTGGATATTAGAGTCCAAATTGTACAAAAACACACATATTTTACAACTAGAATTATACTAATTTCACTAGTATTCTTCTCTCACTGAGAGGTACTTTGAATACCCCGAGCACAAACACTTCAAGTGGAATAACACATGGAAGCACCTTCTATGTTCTTTTCCTCCTTTAATTTGTTTTTTATTTTTAAAATTTAATTCATTGAATTATTAACTCTTTGATTATTTTTGTCAAGCATACTTATATGAATTCTAGTAAAGGAGAAACATGCATTTTGTGACTTTACAGTGGAAGTAGCTCAAATCTAGCTCAATAAACATTGTTCATGTGATCATATATGGAATATTCTGTTGTGTGTTCAGGATACAAATGACTTGAATTGTTAGCAGTACTTATAGGAAAGTTCTAATGTTTTACACCTGTTTATTATAGGTTTTAATGGCTTAGTGAGTTTTACTGTAGACTAGGATGGGAGCCGTTGTTGCTCTGCTGTTCCCTGCAGATTGCCACTCTGGGCACCTGTTATGTTTCTGTTCCACCTTCCCTGTTTACTGTCTATTGAGATTCCTGTTGTCAGCACCCCTGGGTAGTTTATAACAAAAGCATATCATTTCATAAATTCATTTTATGTGCACTCATCCACTGTATTCAATTACTAAACTGTCTCTGTATAACTGGCTGTTGATCCTCTTAAATAGTCTTTAAATTTTAAAATGGAGCTCACCAAAATTGCAATATTTGATCTCAATACTATTTGGATTATCTTCGAGTACTGGCCAAGCAATACTAAGAGGTCTGGCATATAGTTACTGAAATTAGCACTTTCATTTGATGTTGTCTAAGGGTTTTGATTTGTATCCCTCTGATGATTAGTGTTGTCGAGCACTTTTTCATACACCTGGAAAAGACAGAAATCCTAGCACATGCAATAACATGAATGAATCTGGAGGACATTGTGCTATGTGAAATATGCTGGACACAGACAGATACTGTATGATCTCACTTATATGTGATTCTAAAAATTGTGAACTTACAGAAGCAAAGAATAAAACAGTGTTTACCAAGGGTTAGGGGAAGAGAAATGGGGAGATATTGGTCAAAGGGTGGAAACTTTCAGTTAAAAGATGAAGAAGTTCTGGGGAACTAACTTACGGCATATGTGGTAATAAATGTGTTAATCTGATCATGAGCATCATTATACAACCATTACATGGTATACCTTACATATATACAATATTTTTTGTCAGTTAATATTTTTCAAAACCAGCATTTCCTGAGAGCTGAGTGTAATATATTACAATGTACATGCACTGTAATTGCTAACAATGGTATAAATTCAACACAATTGCCTGCTCAGGGACATTTCTCCTTTGGAATCTCTGTCATTATGAAATAGAACATGTTTCCCTCAGTGAAGTAAAAATAATGCAACTAGTGTATAGGATGTTATTAAGAATGTAGGAAAAGTAAATATTGCTGATTAAAAATCATACCTGAATGCTTTAATTTTTAAACTTTTTAGTTTAGAAAAACATTTTCTTAATTAAATATATATTTTTATGATTGTCATTTCAATCGTGGAAAATCTGTTACTCTACAGCTGATTTTTGTAGTGTTAAATCATGGCCTTTGGTGAAGTTCTATAACACGTAGTTGACAGTGGGAGCTTTCAGATTTTGAATATTATCCTTTGTATATTTTTAAATATCCTGTCATCCCCTTGTGATCTTGTGGATAACTTTTCAGAGACTATCTCTGCTCACCGTTGGTATGTGTAAATGCTTGATCATTCCAAATCTGAAGTCAACAACACTGTAAACGTGACAGCTAAAGCCCTGCTGAGGGTCTTCATGCCAATGGTTCCAAACCTCAGCAAGAGTAACACAGTTGATTCTGCCAGAACCCAGTGGCAATTCTTAGATTTTAATGTGTCAGCCATGGATAATGCTGACTGCAAGACAGTCATGCCTGGATGAGTGGACATAGGACCACAGTGTTTTTACTTCGACCATCACAACTGAGCTAACAGATTCACAGGAGCCAACCAGGAGTGAATTGAGTGCAAATCTATGACATAATCTTATGAGGTATAAGACAGTTTCCAGCTTGTACAAAATATTCAAGCTTAGGAAAGGGGATGAGAACTAACAATTTTTAAAGATATAAAATGTTCAAGTCTCATGTGAAGTGCTTTAGCTTCATTATGGTATGTGTGTATATGTATTTTTCCCAGATGGATATAATTTCAAAGCCAAGAAGGTATAGCCTTATGTCTTTGACTTATACTTTATGGTTCTCCATTTTTATATATTTATAAAAAGAATATGGATCACTGTTTTTATATATTCAAAAAAAGAATGAAAACCACCTTTTACAAGACTTTTAACTAAATGTGTTGGCAATATTTTAGTGCTATGATGAAAAGTGAAGTCTCAAAACTCAGACTGTCTGGGTTAAAATCTTAGGTCTGTCACTCACAGTTTAGTAGCTTTCTGCTTTAGTTTGTAATATATATGGTAGGATGATTTTATACCTTGGTTTTTCAGGTACTCTCAGTTTATTATTGTTATCCTAGAATAATTATTAAAAATACCAATTTTTTACATCAGATGACAAGAACTATTTCAGTACTAATTAAGAGTTATTGTAAGGATTAAATGAACAATATGTGTAAAATATTTGAAAGTTGGCTGGCACATAGAAGTGTTCAACCAAAGTTTGCTATTAGTGTTCTGGTTTTGGTCCTGTGCCTGGGAGATGATAAGTATTACACATTATGCAAAATATAACTAGGTCCCTCCTTAGTGAAAGTAGAACTAGAAGAAAACTGAGATTAAAAGATATTAAGTCCCTCCCCTATAATCATACACCTAGTAAGTATTACAGAAGGAGTACGTTCATTTCTGTAACATTTGAAGCCTTGGGTTATTCTAAAAATATACCATGGTTTTTCTAGCATGCAATTTAATTATTTATAAAATGTTAATTCAAGAAATAATGAGAAGTTCTTAATTAGTTGGACAGAAAATTTTATATAAGAAAGGGAGTAAGAAAGCAGAAATTTTCTTTCAAAGACACCTCAGACAGACACCTTAAAAACATGTACCTCCCTGAATCCCAATATAGCCATGAGAAGTTGATAACAGAGTTCCATAATTCCATAGCTAAAGTTCTCAGTACTACATTGGTTTTAGAATTCAATAATTTTTATACTATCAAAGGTAATATAATGCATGCATATACTATATACTCCAGTAGGGTCTAGAATTCTCTTATAATCTCACTTTAATATTTAATCAGAATAATGTTTTACTCTTCACGTTCTGAGGGATTAACATTTTAAAATGTGTTAAGTAGTTTAGGTAGGGATTTGCCTCAAAGGAGTTACAGACAGGTCAGGTTTTATTGATAAATAATGTAGGTAAAATTTACCTGATTTCAGAGCCGTTAGTATTTTACAATTAAAAAAAGTTACTGAATTTACATGCTCCTTACCAGAAGATATTCTATAGCATTCTCCATAAATGAGGGATTTTAGTAAAAATCATGAAGATGAACTTTGGAAGCTTGTGTCTATTGATCTGGTTTTCATTATCATCTACTATTCTAGTTCTGACTTTTTTTTATTTTTATTTTATTTTTTGAGACGGAGTCTCGCTTTGTCGCCCAGGTTGGAGTGCAGCGGTGTGATCTCAGTTCACTGCAAGCTCTGCCTCCCAGGTTCAAGCAATTCTCCTGCCTAGCCTCCCAAGTAGCTGGGATTACAGGCACCCGCCACCATGCTTGGCTAATTTTTGTATTTTTAGTAAAGATGGTGTTTTGCCATGTTGGCCAGGCTGGTCTCCAACTCCTGACCTCAGGTAATCCACCCGCCTCAGCCTCCCAGAGTGCTAGGATTACAGGCGTGAGCCACAGTGCCTGGCTCTGACTTTTCTTTTTGGCTATACCTAAAGATCCTTTCAAATCATTTTTGTTATGATGATCAAACTGAGAGCCATAAGATATTATATCTATTTAAGGATAAATCCCAAGCCTTAGCTTAAATAATCTTGTAGCTTTTATAGTCTTTATGCACTTACAATTAATAGGAGTCATACATTTGCTATATTGTATTAATATACCTACTTCTATTAGATTTTCAAGTAGAGTTTTAGAATAAAATATTTTTTCTTTATGCTAACCTGTTTTTTTGAAAACAATTTTGCCACAAATTTGCAGAACATTTAAGATACCTGTCTATATTATTATAGATATATTTATCATATATATAACAACTGAAGGTTTTAGATTCACCTCTCAACATATTCTATATTAACTTTGAATGTGTATATGATATTGTATTGGCTTTAAAATTTAGCTTGGTGATTTTGCCATAAATTTAAATATGTAATAACCCATGTTTAATATTTTAGAAGAACATGGGCAAAGAAACTTTTGAAAAAAAAATTCTTCCAACTGATTAATTTTTTATCTAAAGAATCAAAAGATGGAAAAGTTTTGAGGGAAGATTATTTGTCCAATAACTATCTGACTTGCTACTTCTTTGTGGGTTACATGTTTCCATTTAACATTTCTTGCAACTATGAAGTTATTATTCTCTTATTCTGAGGTTTTTAATAAAAAGGTTAGCTTCCCAATATTATGCTACTGGGAGTCTGAAATAAAAGCCACTTAGAAATTCTCTACCAAACTCCAGATAAACTGCTACTAGGAATAGCTAATAAAATTTTTATGTAATTTGAATGTAATTAAAGGCCTTTGTCTTCTAGGAAATGAAAATTCCCTCTGACTGTGGATAGGCATTAGGGGTACAATGATTTTTGCAGTGTGACTCAAGGCATCTAGAATGTTCGCTTAGAGAACTTCAGTTGGGTGTTAATGCTTCTAAAAGTACCATACATTAGAAATATCCTCCAATTTCACTTGTTTTTGCAAAGAGAAAGGGTGAAGGGGTAAGCAATTCCTGTATCTACTGATAATGGATTTATGTTTACAAACCATTGAGAAGATTAGATACCCATGCTAGATTTTAAAAAGTCCACTGACTGTGTTTTTTCCTGAAATATGGCATAATAGTAGCTGGGACTTAGAGAAATTCAAACATACTCTCTTTGAATGAATCCTTGTGTTACAGCGAAATTATTTAAAAGTTTCCCCTCAATAGCCTAAGCTCCCAGTTCCTGTTTGTCTCAGTCAAAATTCAGGTATTTACCATACCCTTTAAGCTCCAAAAGATATACCAACTTCCCTTATATCAGATGTACACATTCAACTTTATGTCTATCAGACAAAATTGAGGAAATACTTTCTTCTGTTATTATCTTTAATCTTCAACACCAACCTCTCCATTTGTGCTCTTGATTTTTACTATTCTGAAGTGTTAAAAGATTTTGATATTGTCTACTGTGTTTCTTTGTCTCAACTGGTACATTCTTCGTCATCTACATATGGCTTTCCCAGCTTGGATTCTGCTTTAATTTTCTAATAATTTTGATCGATCTTTTCTAATACTATGAGGAACACCAAATTTATACTCCAAATAATCCATTAACTTAAATGCCTGTTTCACTGGTCCTTGTGACTTCTTGCTGAAGAGTCTCCTCTGAGGCTCACACAGATCAGTTTGTCCAGGACAGTTCCAAATTCCACCTTTTAAAGTGGTGCAATTATCAACTGCATTTCACTTTTGCTTTCAGTTTGGATGACAAATTAAATAGCCAACCTAACCAAAAGTCATCCTGAATTCAGCATGCCCCCAAGTGAATTTGTCATCCATCTTCCAAACCTTCTTCTTTTGTCTTTTCCCCTTCAATGAATGGTGCCACCCTCCATCACCTGGCAATGGGAGACCTAGAGCTTATCCGTGACTTCTTGCTCACTCTCCTATGCAGAGCTCACTGCTCAGTGTCTTTTGCTGTTTTCTCTTCTGTTTTTCATCTGGGAACTCTATTACACCACTGATAGGAAAAGATCACTCTATGTTTTCTCAAAGAACCCAGATCAAATCTGCTAGTATTAGCCAATTTATATTTAATGATGTTTTATGCACTTCCCTTACACAAAGTAAGCCCCTGCATGGCACAAAAACTATAAAATTTATCAATTTTATCTAAAGCCCAGCCCCATCCTGATATTTGTGATGTTGTGAATAATGAATAAATATTTCTTGAAGGGAAATAAACATTAGAGTTTTCCCTGTTTCAATACCATCTATTTATTACATACATAGTAATTAAATTAATGTGTGTTATACATCAATTTTTATATATAAACAAATGTATTATATTTATCAATTTATATGTAAAAACAAATTATTTTTATGTCAACTATATTACATAATATAACATATCAACTATATAACTTATAATTTATTACATTATATGATATAACTGATATATTAATGCATTATTTTATAATATATTTATTGATAACCAGTTCAATTAAATATAATGTACATTAAACCCTACTGTTTTATTAGCACTTGCTGTTAAAATACTAGAGCATACCACCAAGCTACAGTGAAGTTATTGTCCTCACATTAGTATGATCAGTACATCAAACACCATTTAACACATTTTTACATACCATGATAAACATCCTCCCCAAACTGCCATTCTTAGCTTGGGGAATGAACGTGTAGCTAAGGTAGAACATCCAGCTAAAAAAGGGACAAAAGCTATTAACACATTTGAGGACTCTCATTGCAGAAAATAAAAGACATTTGGTTGGGAAGTCCACAACTCTGAGTAGAGCCTGAGAGGAAAGCATATCACTCCCTAAATTTTTTGAGTCAAACATCAGACCAAAAAGGGAAAAAAATTGCATAAAATCTGTGAAAGAGAATAGAGAATGAAAGGACATTTTAAAATACATTATTATTGTTATTTGCTACACTTTAAATATTTATTATATTGTTTCATTATGGATACACCATACTTATAATACAAATACATAACACCAAAGTCAAAAACATGATATTATCTTCTCCTTTACAAATACAAAGTTCAAATGATATAAGAAAGACAAAGACATTTGTGCCAAACAAATGTTTTTTGTTGAAGACAAGTTTTTTGGTGAAGAGAAGTATTATCTCTAGGATTTTCAGTTCCAAAATTAAATCTCTGGGATTTTCAGTTCTAAAGTTAAAATGTTATGCTTCACCTAATTAACCCTCCCTTCTCTTCAAATCCCTGACAACCACTGATCTGTTTTTCATCTCTATAATTTCACCAGGACTTATTTTACATTGTGACGTTTGCAACATCTTATGATGTAAGTATTTATTTGCTTTTTACTTTCCCCTTCTTCTAGAAAGAATGTCTAATCACAGCAGAGGCTTTATCTATGTTGTGCATTGCTGGATGTACTGTGCCTAGAAGAATAATGAACAAATAGGTGCCAAATAAGTATTTGTTGAAGGTTATAAATGTAAACTGTAAAGCAACATTTTGAAGTATTATCACAATTTTATAATTAAAGAGAATAAACAAATTACCCAATATCACATAGTTACTAAGTGTTATAGCAAGAAGTTTAGCATCATCCTATGACTCAAAACATGATACTATTATTCATTATGGAATATTGCTTCCTAATGTAAATAGAGTTGGTCTTTATTCTATTATAGTCTTCAGTGAAACAGGTTTCTGCTAATTCATCTTTCCATATATCTCTGTAAAACACATGTACTCAGTGGCTCACGCCTGTAATCCCAGCACTTTGGGAGACTGAGGCGGGCGGATCACGAGGTCAGGAGATCGAGACCATCGTGGCTAACACGGTGAAACCCCGTCTCTACTAAAAAAAAAAAAAAAAAAAAAATTAGCAGGTCATGATGGCTGGTGCCTGTGCTCCCAGCTACTTGGGAGGCTGAGGCAGGAGAATGGCGTGAATCCTGGAGGCGGAGTTTGCAGTGAGCTGAGATCATGCCACCGCTTTCCAGCCTGGGTGACAGTGCAAGACTCCGTCTCAGAAAAAAAAAAAAAAAAACTAGGTCGAGAGTTTATTTTTATTTTTAAAATTGCATACATTTCTACTTCTCCTCCTCAATAAAACTGAGTTTATTGAACCTATGTAGTTAGTGTGGTTCTGATAATATTATCTAAAAGTTGCGGAATAAAGAGAGAAGACAAACTTCAAGAAACACAGGAAAAAGATTATGTGGCACACAAGGAATTGACAATGATTTTTTTTCCTTGAAACTGTTTGAAAGAAGCAAGTTCTTTTTTCATTATAGATTGCAAAACCTTCAAAGTGAAAGTAATTTGAAACACACATTGAAGACACTAATGAGAAAACTGTAACAAGCATTCATTGACCCACATTACCCCAAAATTATTTCATATTCTCCTCCACATCATTTCATAATCCTACTTGGGAACAAAATAAATGTAATTTCTTTGCTAGAACAACATGTGAATACAATTGGAAATGTGCGTAGTTCTTTCCACATTATAAAGAATTTTCAGTTTTCATCCTGAGTTATTTGCAGATCCTGTGTGAAAGGCAATTACTAATATTATTCCCACTTTACGGGAGAGAAATTTGAGACTAAATGAGGTTAAATGGCAAATACAAATCAAATCTTATATAATACAAAGTTTCTTCCGCAAACTAACTTCAAAGGAATTATTTTCTGGGTCTTCCTATGGCTCCTTGTTTATACCTTCCTTATATCACTGTGTTGTATATTGTTTCATGTATATGTGAGTTTCTGAGCACAATTAGTCATAGCTGTCTACTTGGTACCTGGCACAATGTTTATTAAACTCTAGCCTGATTTCTTTACGAGTTAAGAATACTTCCAAGTCTTAGCTCACTGATTCCATTTTCATCCATTCATTTTCCCCCAAAATATTCAGAAAGTGCCATACATCCGTTCTACTGGGAGTAGAAGGAAGAAAACTGGCCTTCTTCAAATGTTTTACCTTTTTAATGTTTAGCTGCAATAATTTTATGTGGTGGAACCAAGCCCAATTGAGATGTGCAAGCAATGGTAGAAACATTATGGAGATTGCCTATGACTTCACACCAGAGTTATCCTGTATATTTAATGTATTCACTAAGGATCAGATTGAAATATAGGCTGTAATTTCATTGAATCATGTTCTTCAATTATCATCGCCTTAGCTTTTGTCATCACAGTTATTCAGTTACCAGCTCATGAGTTAAAAATGGTTACAAAATCTTTTCTATCAGTTGTGATTCCTCTCAGTATCTTTGCCATTCAGCAGCATAGGCAGGCTTTTACTAATGTGTCCCCTTAAAATTATGAAATAAAAGACATTTGAGAGGAAAGACCATATGAAATATTGGAAGAAAAAATGACAGATATTGGTGTTAATAAAACCAGTGCCATCACCTAACTTCCAAGGGAGCTTTCCTGAACTGATAAGTGACTCCTACAATTTCATTTTTAATAAATCTACACTGTGTAATTTTCTTGTCACATACAATACCATCTCAGCCAGGTTATCTTTAGTAGTGTACTGATAGCATAGCATTTTTCCTTGTTTCCTAATAGGATTAATCACATGGCCAAAGAAGCTCAATATCACTGTCTGTATTTTGGCTTGATATTTTTGTTTTTGTGGCTTTTATCCTTTGATTGTTGGTCACACAATTTATTTTTATTGATTTTCTTCTTGATAATGAAGAAACTCTAAAGCATCACTATTTTTTTCTTACTTCAATATGCAGATTCTCTCTAACATCTTTATTTCCTCTTAAATGAGCCATCTTCTTCATTTTCTTTAATGCTTTATCCAACTTGCCGGATACAGTCAAAGGGCAGACTCTGATGACGTCCTTTCTGAGGAGAGGCAAAGACCATGAAATGGAGTAGGAGGCCAATCCAAAACAGGATAAGAAGTTACAGAGACCTTGATTCCCTTAGTGGTGAGATTTCTGCAGAACACCCTGACCTTTCCAACTTAGCAGGAATGACTCTGGAGAGAACTAAGGTCATTTTTTCTCCCTCAACAGTTAACTTACCTACATTTTATTTTATTTTATTGATAGTTTATTGTTTATTCCTCTTATTCTTATATTTGGAAGCAGCATTTCTGATATATGGATTTTTAATTTTTAAGAGAGTAAGTGTATTAGTCCATTTTCATGCTGTTGATAAAGACATACCCAAGACTGGGCAATTCACAAAAGAAAGAGGTTTATTGGAATTATAGTTCCACATGGCTGGGGAGGCCTTATAATCATGGCAGAAGGGAAGGAGGAGAAAGCCACATCTCACGTGGATGGCAGCAGGCAAAAAGAGCGTGTGCAGGGCAACTCCTGTTTTTAAAACCATCAGATCTCATGAGACCCATTCACTATGACAAGAACAGCATGGGAAAAACCTGCCCACATAATTCATTCATCTCCCACTAGGTCCCTCCCATAACACATGGGAATTATGGGAGCTACAAGATGAGATTTCACTGGGGACACAGAGCTAAACCATATCATTCCACCCATGGCCCCTCCCAAATCTCATATCTTTACATTTCAAAATTAATCATGCCTTCCCAATAGTCCCCCAAAGTCTCAACTCATTTCAGCATTAACTCAAAAGTCCACAGTCCAAAGTGTCATCCAAGACAAAGCAAGTCCTTTCTGTCTATGAGCCTCTAATATCAAAAGCAAGTTAGTTACTTCCTAGATACAATCAAGGTACAGGCATTGGGTAAGTACAGCCATTCCAAATGGGAGAAATTGACTAAAATGAAGGGGCTACAGGCCCCATGCAAGTCCAAAATCCAGTGGGACAGTCAAATCTTAAAGCTCCAAAATGATCTCCTTTGACTCCAGATCTCATATCCAGGTCATGCTGATGCAAGAGGTAGCTTCCCATAGTCTTGGGCAGCTCCACCCCTCTGGCTTTGCAGGGTACAGTCTCCCTCCCAGCTGCCTTCACAGGCTGTCAGTGAGTGTCTGTGGCTTTTCCTAGCACATGGTACAAGCTGTCAGTGGATCTACCATTATGGAGTCTGGAGGATGGTGGCCTCCTTCTCACAGCTCCACTGGGCAGTGCCCCAGTGGGGACTCTGTGTGCGGGCTCCCACGTCACATTTCTCGTCTGCACTGCCCTAGTAGAGGTTCTCCATGAGGACCCTGCCCCTACAGCAAACTTCTGCCTGAGCATCCAGGTGTTTTCACACATCTTCTGAAATCTAGGTGGAGGTTCCAACCTCAATGCTTGATTTCTGTGCACTCACACGGTCAACACCATGTGGAAGCTGCCAAGGCTTAAGGCTTGCACCCTCTGAAGCCATGGCCTGAGCTCTATACTGGCCCCTTTCAGAAATGGCTGGAGTGGCTGGGAAGCAAGGCACCAAGTCCCTAGGCTGCATACAGCACTGGGACCCTGGGCCCAGCCCACAAAACCACTTTTTCCTCCTAGGCCTTTGGGCCTGTGATGGGAATGCCTGCTGCAAAGGTCTCTGAGGTGCCCTGGAGACATTTTCCTCATTGTCTTGGTGGTTAACATTCGGCTCCTCATTACTTATGCAAATATCTGTAGCTGGCTTGAATTTTTCCTCAGAAAATGAGATTTTCTTTTCTATTGCTGCAAATTTTCCAAGGTTTTATGCTCTGTTTCCCTTTTGAAACTGAATGCCTTTAACAGCACCCAAGTCACATCTTGAACGCTTTGCTGCTTAGAAATTTCTTCCACCAGATACCCTAAATCATCTCTCTTAAAGTTTCACAAATCTCTAAGGCAAGGGCAAAATGCTGCCAGTCTCTTTGCTAAAACATAAGAGTAGGCTTTGCTCCAGTTCCCAACAAGTTTCTTATCTCCATCTGAGACCACCTCAGCCTGGATTTCATTATCCATATCATTATTAGCATTTTGGTCAAAGCCATTCAACAAATGTCTAGGGAGTTCCAAACTTTCCCACATTTTCCTGTCTTCTTCTGAGCCCTCCAAACTGTTCCAACCCCTGCCTGTTACCCAGTTCCAAAGTGGCTTCCACATTTTCTGGTACCTTTTCAGCAGCACCCCACTCCTGGTACCAATGTACTGTATTAGTCTGTTTTCATGCCATGATAAAGACATACCCGAGACTGGGCAATTTACAAAAGAAAGAGGTTCATTGAACTTACAGTCCCACATGACTGGAGAGGCCTTGCAAACATGGCAGAAGGCACAGAGGAGCAAGTTTCATCTTATGTGGATGGCAGCAGGCAAAAAGAGAGCTTGTGCAGGGCAACTCCCATTTTTAAAACCATAAGATCTCATGAGACCCATTCACTATCATGAGAACAGCACAGGAAAAACCCACCCCCATAATTCAGTCATTTCTCACCAGGTATCTCCCATAACACATGGGAATTATGGGAGCTACAAGATGAGATTTGGGTGAGGACACAGAGCCAATCCATATGAGTGAGAAAGAAGTTACTAATGTTAAATAAATTATTGCCTCAATTTCTCCCCACATTTCAGAAACTACTGCCACCTTTATATTGTAAAGATCTTCCTATCTTGTCCTTAATGAAGTTCCATAGTTCTTGCAAGCTTCAGTTACTCCAAATTATAGTCATTGCTCATTTAATTCCACTTTTCTTTTTCTGTAAGAAACATGCTGCCTATTATTTCTCTGAGTGTGTGTGTGTGTGTGTGTGTGTGTGTGTGTGCGCGCGTGCGCTGTGGGGTATGTGTATGAGTGAGGAACTCAAGCTAAATTAAATTGATTTAATTGACTTAATGTTTAATTTATAGCATTGCTTAAATTTTTTAGATTTATACATTGAGTCCTTTCCTGTGCTTTTAAAAAATTCTAATAAGGAGCTGAAGAGTGACCAGCCATCTCTGTTTATTAAATTTTCAGCACCTAATCTTCACAAAGAAAACAAAAAGTATTCATAGAGAAATAGAAAGAAAACAAAGTTGGGCACAGAAATAAGAAATTGTTGCATGTGCTAGTGTCAGAAAACATAAGCCAGTCCAGCCAGCAACACCTAGCCAGAGCCCATAGGCAGAGATTTTACTGTCACCATCATGGGTCTGGCATTGATTGGAATGTATTCTATAACTTAAGAAAAGTATCAACAGATAATCACATAAAAGGTGTACTAAAAACTTTGACCAGATTAGGTGAGAAAGGATAAGAACTAAGTCAATCTTACAGAGTACAAGATAAATGCTATATATTGTCCCCAATAATGTTGACATAAGAAAATTTATTACTCAGTAAACTGAAGGTTAGAGCAAAACTGAACAAGTGCCTAAGTCCCAAGAACAGGAAAAAAAGCCAACAGCTTGGGTTTCCAGCCAAATGTGGGAGAAAACCAGTTGAGTAAATGATCTAAAAAATAGTTTATATGCCATTGTAACAATGTACAATTATATAAATTATCCTGGTAACTTCTAGCTTGGGAGATGTCTGCTTACTTTCTGTTCTCTTTCTCTTTGTAATTACACCAACATGGAAAAATTCTAATAAATGTCATTTCTCCAAAAAGATCGAGTTTTGTATAATCAAGATAGTTTTTATATGTCGTACAAATACCAGTATAGTGTTGGCCCTTTACATACAGTTTTACTTTCCATGGTTTCAGTCATCCGAGGTCAACCATGGTCTGAAAATATTATATAGAAAATTCCAGAAATAATTCATAAGTTCTAAATTGTGTGCCATTCTAATTAGCATGATGAAATCTCATGCCATCCTCTTCCATCCAGCTGTGATGTGAATGGTCCCTTTGTCCAGTGTCTTTGCACTTATACTCTACCTGCACATTAGTCATTTAGTGGCCATGTGGGTTACTGGATCCACTGTAGAGACAGCACCGTGCTTGTGTTCAAGTAACGCTTATTGTTCTTAATAATACCCCCAAAGTGCAAGAGTCGTGATGCTGGTATATTGTTATAATTGTTCTTTCATATTATTATTTTTGCTAATCTCTTACTATGCCTAACTTATAAATTAAACTTTGTCATAGGTATGTATTTTTGTATACGAAAAAACTCAGTATAATTAGAGTTTGTCACTATCCATGGTTTCAGGCATCCATCCACTGTTGATCTTGGAATGTATCCCCTGATAAGGGAAAACTACTGTAGCTAGCTATGTCTGGACAATAATAAGCTTTCAACGATGATTCATCGGACTGACTCTTTTCAAACAAATCTTTATCCATAAAATCTCTCCAACTTTGTTGCTGGCTTCAGTCTAACTTTTATCAGATACCATAATCTCTTTTA
This sequence comes from Pongo abelii, assembly GCF_028885655.2. Taxonomy (NCBI): domain Eukaryota; kingdom Metazoa; phylum Chordata; class Mammalia; order Primates; family Hominidae; genus Pongo; species Pongo abelii. Next base: position 138,531,170 of record NC_071992.2, on the reverse strand, counting down.
CCATCCTCCATAATGAGACCTTCCATTCCTTTTTCTTCGGTTGTATTTTCTTTATCTGTTCATTTTATTTTTACAGCATGTCAGTCTTTTTACTTTTAAAATATTTGGCTAACCAGTTGCTGTGGTCTGAATGTTTGTGTCATCCCCCAGATTCCTATGTTGAAATCCTAAATCGCAAGGTGACAGTATTAGGAAGTGGAGCCTTTGGAAGGTGATCAGGTCATGAGAGAAGAGATCATGAATGGGACCCCCGAGAGCTAGCTCGTTCCTTCTGCCATATGAAGACAGAGGAAAAGAGGCCTTCTGTGTACCAGTAAGTGAGCCCTCACCAGACACTGACTCTGAAGGCCTCTTGATTTTAGACTTTCCAGTATCCAGTACTGTGAGAAGTAAATTCCTGTTGTTTCTAAGCCAGTCAGCTTGTGATATTTTATTTTAGCAGCCTAAATGAACTAAGATAGCAGTTAATGTATTTGTACCATGTGAATGCACATCTCTCCATTCTCTTTCTCACTCTTGACATATTTTTCTAAATAAATATTTTTATCATGCCTCATAAAATATCAATAACTCAATTATGACCTGCTGTACACAAGTTACTACCCAAATTTTTTAACCTGTAATTTAAATCTTTTCAATACCCTTTGATTTTACATAAAATTTTGGTCTCTGTACATCATCCAGTTTACTCTTTTCCTACATCACTTTTAGTGTATCTATTTCTGAACATTCATTTTTATTTCTGCTACTACTGGAAACATGCTACACCATTCATTTCACTTCTTGTATTGTTAGCCAGTATAAAACCCTCAAGGTAGCCTTCATGTCATCTGGAATATTGCAGCAGATGATGTAAGTGCCTTGCCTATTTCTTTGTTACCCAATGTTCTCATACATTCTAGTGGTTTCTAAGTACAAGTATCTGTGTCCACTGCCAAAGGGTTTTCTCTGACCACAATAGTAAAGTCAGTGTTTGCACGGGGCAGACTGGAAGTGCCAGGAAGTTAACCGCCTTAGGAAAAACATCCTCCATGTTTTTACTGCTTAAGGGGGACAACTCTGAGGCATGCTAACACAGTCTCCCAGAAGACCCCAAGGAGATTGAACCTCAGGTTCGTATCCTGCTGATTTATACACCCTATATTGGGTTTTTTTTTCCCCCATCCACTTTCCTATTCATGATCCCTTGGGTCACATCCCAAATTTTAAAAAAATAAAAAAATCTTTCACCATAGATCATTGTTCTAGAATCTATTTCAAGAGGAACACAGACTAAGTCAGAAAACTCCCTTTAAATGGTGCAGCTCTTCTCAATCTGCACAATTTGGCATGTATTCCCTATCCAGGTTGCAACTACGCACAATATCTACTTCCTCAATAAGGCTTTTCTAGGTGTTTGCCTCTCTCAAGTTCTTTGGCAATAAATGCTATGCTCTGAAAGAACATATGTATTGTATATTCTGTTCATTTATAAATCAAAATATAAGACCTTCCAATTCTGGGCATATGCAGAAACCCGGAGTAAAAGTACTAGAACTTTTACCATAGCAAGGGGGTTTCAAGCATGTGACATTTTTTTCTCCTTATAGTGATTGCCACATACCAAGTGGTATGGGAAGCTAAACACAAAAACAGATAGTATCTGAAAAGCAGAGCAGAGTAGTCTTGGGAAACTAAATTAGAAATGAGGACACAACAAGGAGAGGATATTATAGAGATTACATAAAGCCCTCATTAAAAAACAAAACAATAAATTCTCAGGCATATATCAGAGGAAGACTGAGCCTTGCCACATACTTGGATTACAATAAACAGTTGTCACTCTACCTGGCCAGCAGAGGGAAGTGTAAACCCTCTTGAGAGGTAGGTGACATTGCACAGAGCCTGTTCAATTTTTGTGTACAGTGTTGATAACTTGATTTTTAAAATGTACTAAGCATTTTGAAGAAACAGGCCCACATGACTGAAAATGAAAAGAAATCCAAACGCCATACACAGCATCATGTTTGATACAGATATTGGAGTTAGCTCACCAGGACTTAAAAATTACTATGAGAAATTTGATACATAATAAACAGAAAATAAAAAATAACAGGAAGAAATAAACAAATGAAAATTTGGAGAACCCACTAGATAATTAAAGATATAAAACAAATCTAGTGTTACATAATTCGGGCAATGTAGATGCATCCCAAGAAAGCAAAAGTGTTTTACTGGAAATTCCTCTTAAGCCTCCTCACTTTCCTACTCACATAGAAATTCTAATAGGATTTCTTCTCCTAATCTTTGTTTATTTCAAAATACTTCCATTTGATCATCTCATTTGACTCTCTTATCAATTTCATTTTGATATATATGGCATGTTATTAAATGTAGTCTCAACAAGATTAATTTAAAAATTAGCTTTTTTACCTATCACAGAAGGGTCTTCTATTATGTCAACCAAAGGAAGGTCTTATATGCTTAAAGATTATGTTTTCGTGGTAGCACATGTGACAGTTTATCTTTCAGTACACTGGGCCAGGTGCAGCCCAGCCATCATCTAACTGCTTCACAAGGAAGAATTGCCCAGCTGAGTCAAACTACAGAAATGAGGGAGAAAAAAAATCATTATTCTTTTACTCACTAAGTTTGTTAGAGTAACAGATAACCAGAACAACATGACAAATCTTCAGTTCCTAGAGTCTCATAAACTAACACAACTATAAAGTAAAATTAAACATACCACATGGAAAAAAGGCAAAATATGGCATAGAGATTATGAACTGAAGGATGATGTGCTATTCTCAAAAGACAAAAACCAATTCAGCCAGTGAAATCTGGCCGCGACTCATCAACAGTGAAAGAACTGTTGTAACTGTGGGCAGATATTTTCTTGGAATCCATTCTACAACTGAAAGAGAGAATAAGAATTTCAATAGGCAATCAAATGAAGAATGCTTCATTTACTCAACTGGAGGCAAAGAGGACTGTAAGTAACTACTTATGAAGTATAATGTTATTGCCAGTTATTGTGCCCAGGGATATTAACATAATGAATCTTAATGTGCAGTTAACTTAGAAGATTGGGGCAAATGAACAAGTTCTCAGAAATCCAATAATTGCAGGAAACATAGCAACAGTGATTTCTGGTCCAATCTAAGGAATAACAAATTGAGTTAGTAAAATAGTAAAGAAACAAAACACAGTGCAGTACACCATTAGACACGAAGTCTTCTCTAGACCTCCCACATATGACCCTACAGCATCTGGTGCTTAACGTCAATTGCAGCATTTATCAGACTAGGTAAAATTACTCTTAAAAAATGCTTATATTTCCTAAGAATATTTAAGCTACTTGTCAACAGGTGTTGTCTTAGAATAACAACAGCCAGTCAACACCTGGTAAATTGTAAGTGTCGAATAACGATCTGTTGGTTTGAAATGTTTACAAAACAGTCTTTGTGCTTATATTTAAAAAGGAGGAGCAGGTTGCTCCATAATTTTTCAAGGTTCTACCATGTTGATTCCTTTCTTAACTTATAGAATTGAGATATGCAGACTCCCTTTATAAACGTTTTTGAATGTTTTATTATCATTTATTATAACTCTGTATCCAAATACCTACATTGCAGTTTCCTCTCTTGTTTGATATTGCTGTAGTTTTTGTGTATTTATTACTTCATAGTCCTCCAATTTCCTTCCTTGCATCTGACAAGTCTTTCTTTGTAAACCCAGTTCCATCATATCACAGAAAATATCAATAACACTTTTGAGAGTTATTTTAAGAAGAAAAGAGTTATTTAAGAAGTTATTTAAGAGTTATTTAAGAAGAAAAGAGTTATTTAAGAAGTTATTTAAGAGTTATTTTAAGAAGAAAATAAAATCTTATTAGCCTGTCTTTCAAAGTCTTTCAGAATCTGAGCATTTTTACCTTTCTTTACATTATACCCTCATATGAATGTTATGCAACCAATTTATGCCTCTATGCTCTTCATCTCTTACCTTGATGACACCTATCTTTGCATATTTATCAATTTCGATCCTATTACCAGGATGTTACTGTAATTTCCTCTGCTTTCTTAAACTTTTACATAAAGCCTCTAATTTACCTTCTTAACTTCTGAAAGTCTATCATTGCTTACTTTAGGCATTACTCCTTCTTTGGAACTATACATCTTTACCCAGTCTGTGTTATTTATGTGGCACTTTCCAAATCACTTTTCACTTGTTGAAAATATACTTCTGGCCTTCAGCATGTCATTGTTCTTAACAAATAGATTGCTTAGTTATTATCTTTGAATTACTTGAAGATTAAAGGATGAAACTCACCTGTTGGCAAGGTAAAATACTGGTGTTCCAGTCATTTACCATGCCATAAATATAGATTGTGACAATGATTTGAGTGGCTGTTTATCACACGCTAAATCCCAATGAAAAATGTAAATAAAAATATTAAGTTCACACACAACTAAAGGCAGAAAATAGTGTTAGAAGATGTGTTGCTGGGAGGAAAAACTAAGTATTTGGTAAGAAATTTGATTTGTTTTAATGCTTTAAACCATGGGAGACCACTAAGTTCCAGGTAGTTTTCCAGACACTGGAATTATAGCAGAGATTAAGAGAGAGACTGCTCCTACCCTTATATTCCATAGATTCTGGTGGGAATAAAGACATAAAACAACAGATTGGAGTGCTATTCTTAGAAGTGAGTGCAGAATAGGAGTGTCACATGCTTGGAAAACCTATCATGAAGTGTCACATTTACTTGTGTTCTTAAAAAAACAGCAACAGCTTTGTAAGATTGAGTAAGAAACAGACAAAATAGTGGATATAGAGTCCAGAGAGATAAGGTTTAGCCAGTCAAGAAGAAAGGAATCACAACACAAGAAGAAAACATGCTCATGCTAGAAAAAAAAAGACATACATTTCTCTCTATTCTCAGGAAACCTCTGAAACAAATAATCATAGTGTCAGTTTATATTAAGTATTGAAAGTTGACTACATATGACATATTTTGTGAGCCATGAAAAATGTCTAAGTCAAAAGGGTCAAGTTTAGGGTCTTTATCCTTCCCAGCAGGATCCTTGAAGTGGGCAAATATCTATTCAGACAGAAACCAGCAAGGAGAGTAAGGAGACAAGCAATAAATAAGAGTTAACTACTAGCTTTGGGAAAACTACTTGTTTAACCAGTTCAATGAACAGATTAAATTTAATGTAAACCATTCAGGAAGCAGGTTTTTTTTTTTAACCATAAAACTCAATACTTTTATCTGATCTTCCTTCTCTGCCCCAAATAATATATCTGGAATATTCCATCACTTTCTTTGTTAGATTTTGGTGTTAGAATAGTCAAATTTGCAGGTATTAAATAGTTCAGTAAAATCTAATATCAAAATTCAGGTTCAATTTAGATTTTCTTGCAACCAGCAGCCAATTTAGTACTGACCATATTCCATATTTTCATGAACTAGCATGAACGTGTGTGTGGGTGGGTGGGGCATGTTTAATTCCCTGTGCTTGACTACTTACCATATTTACTCTTCTTCTAGTTCCTCTGAATTTGGGAAACCGGGGACAAGAGAGAGTTGAGAGGAAAGGGTAAAGCCTGCCTTGACTAGAGCAGGTATAAATCTGGCTGGTGGTATCTGTTAGAAATGTAAAATGCTTGCTCCCTGGTGCTGCAAAGAAATAGCACTCGAACATAAATTTAATTTTCTCAACAAGACAATTTTTACTTTCTGCAGAAAGGGTGCTTCTCGCAGACGGAACAATGGCAACAGCACACCTGGACAGGGGAGGAGAAGGAGTGCTTATTCCTGACACAGGGCCCTACTGCTGTGTCATTCCCCTATTGGCTAGGGTTGGACCTCACAGTCTAAGCTAATTCTGATTAGCTATTTTAAAAAGAGCAGGAGTATGAGCCAGAGTAGTGGGGTGAGTAGTTTGGCGGGAAGGGCGGTTACAGAACTGGTGGCTCAGGATGAGTCAGGATGGAGCAGGTGACCAGGGGTGACTCAGGTCAAAGCAGGTGACCAGGGAAACAGACGTGAACTACTGATTAGGACTGGCGGGAAAGTTGTTTACTGAAACTAGAAGGAAGGGGGCAAAGAGAACCAGGAAGTTAAACTTTAAAATGGAGAGTCAAAGAATAAGAGAGCTGAACATACTGACATACTGATTCTTTGAAGAGAAACTTGGGGGTCACTATATTTAACAGTATCTGTGATAGAAGAGAAATCCAATCCTCACCCTGACACCACAGGACACATGAGAGTTCAGAGGATACTAGCATTCAGACTCTGGAACATTAATTACCCTTCAGAGTTTGTTCTACATGGAGCCAAAGTGTTCTAACACCCTCCCCTCACAATTTATTAATATTTCTTGCTATTTACCCACCTTATATTTTTAAAAGATATATATGTTTATATATTTGTTTTATAAATATATTTATATATTTGTTTTATATATATACATATATATATATGCTATATTATCTCCTTAAACTTTTCACCACATTTATGCCAACATCTATTATTTTGTAATTTTTAAATTATGGTCATTCTTGCAGGAATAAGGAGGTATTGCACTGTGGTTTCAGTTTGCATTTCCCTAATAATTAGAGATGTTGAGCATTTATATGTTTCTTGGCCATTTGTATATCTTCTTTTGAGAATAGTCTATTCATGTTTTTTGCCCACTTTTTGATAAGATTGTTTTATTCTTGCTGATTTAAGTTCCTTGTAGATTCCGGATATTACTCCTTTGTTGAATGCATAGTTTGCAAATATTTTCTCCTACTCTGTGGGTTGTCTGTTTACCCTGTTGATTACTTGTTTTACTGTGCAGAAGCTTTTAGTTTAATTAGATCCCATTTATTTATTTTTGTTTTTGTTGGGTTTGGTTTTGGGGTCTTAGTCATGAATTTTTTGCCTAGGCCAATGTTCAGAAGAGTGTTGCTAATGTTATCTTCTAGCATTTTCATGGTTTCAGGCCTTAGACTTAAGTCTTTGATCCATCTTGAGTTGATTTTTGTATAAGATGAGAGATGGGGCTCCGGTTTTATTTTTCTACATGCGGCGTGCCAGTTTTCCCAGCACCATTTATTGAATAAGGCCTTTTTTCCCCAATTAATGTTTTTGTATGCATTGTCAAAGATCAGTTGGTTATAAGTATTTTGCTTTATTTCTGGGTTCTTTATTCTGTTCTGTTTGTCTAACTGCCTCTTTTTATACCAGTACCATCCTGTTTTGGTAGCTACAGCCTTGCAGTTACCAAATTTAAAGTCTGGTAATGTGATGCCCCAGAGTTGTTCTTTTTGCTTAGTATTGCTTTGGCTATGTGGGCTCTTTTTTGTTTTCATATAAATTTTAGGATTTTTTTTTCTAATTCTGTGAAAAATGATGATGGTATTTTGATGGGAATTGTATTGAATCTGTAGATTTCTTTGGGCAGTATGGTCATATTCACAATATTGATTCTCCTATCCATGAGGATGGGATGAGTTTCTATTTGTTTGTGTCACATATCAGGGGATCACAACCCCCAGGTCGCAGATTGGCACCAGTCAGTGGCTTGTTAGAAACCTGGCCACACAGCAGGAGATGAGCATTACTGCCTGAGCTCTGCCTCCTGTCAGATCAGTGATGGCATAAGATTCTCAGAGGATTTTGACAATGATTTTTGAGTGGCTGTTCATCACACACTAAATCCCATTGAAAAATGTAAATAAAAACATTAAGTTCACACGCAACTGAAAGCAGGAAATAGTGTCAGAAGATCTGTTGCTGGGATAAACAAAACTAGGTATTTAGTAAGAAATTTGATTCATTTTAATGCTTTAAATTCTGGGAGACCACTAAGTTCCAGATAACTTTCCAGACACTGGAAGTATAGCAGAGATTTAAAAAGATGGCAGGGCATGGTGGCTCATGCCTGTAATCCCAGCACTTTGGGATGCCAAAGTGAGTGGATCACTTGAGGTCAGGAGTTCGAGACCAGCCTGGCCAACATGGTGAAACCCCATCTCTACTAAAAATATAAAGATTAGCCAGGTGTGGTGGTGCATGCCTGTAGTCCCAGGTACTAGGGAGGCTGAGGCAGGAGAATGGCTTGAACACAGGAGGTGGAGGTTGCAATGAGCCCAGATGGCGCCATTGCACTTCAGCCTGGGCAAAACAGTGAGACTATGTCTCAAAAAAAAAAAAAAAAAAAAAAAAGAAAAGAAAAAGAAAGAAAGACACTGCTCCTGCCCTTGTATTCCATGGATTCCTGTGGGAATAAATACATAAAACAGCAGATTGGAATGCTGTTCCTAGAAGTGAGTGCAAACTCTGTTGTGAAATGCACTTGGGAAGGATCTAGGTTGCATGCTCCTAATGAGAATCTAACGCCTGATGATCTGAGGTAGAACAGTTTCATCCTGAAACCAACCCCCTCCCCATCCACCTGCTCTCACTCCATCGATGGAAAAATTGTCTTCCACAATACGGGTCCCTGGTGCCAAAAAGGTTGCCGACCACTGTCATATATAATTTCTTTCAGCAGTGTTTTGTAGTTTTCTTTTGTAGAGGTCTTTCACCTCCTTGCTTAAGTATACTCTTAGAGTTTTGTTTGTTTGTTTTGTTTTTTTGCCGCTGTTCTAAAAGGGATTGAGTTCTTGATTTGATTCTTAGCTTGTTCATTGTTGGTATACAATAGTGCTGCTGATTTTTATACATTGATTTTGTAATGTGAAACTTTACTGAATGCATTTATCAGATCTAAAAGCCTTTTGGAAGAGTCTTTAAGGTTTTCTTGGTATACAATCATATCACTGGTGAACAACAACAGTTTGACTTCCTCATTTCCCATTTGGATGCCCTTTATTTCTTTCTCTTGCCTGCTTGCTCTGGCTAGGACTTCCAGTACTATGTTGAATAGAAGTGATGAAAGTGGGTGTCCTTATCTTGTTCCAGGTCTCAGTGGCAATGCTTTAAACTTTTCCCCATTCAGTATGATGTTGGCTGTGGGCTTGTCACACATGAGTTTTATTACTTTGAGGTAAGTCCCTTCTATGCCTAGTTTGTTGAGGGTTTTTGTCACAAAGGTATGCTAGATTTTATCAAATGCTTTTTCTGCTTTTATTGAGATGATCATGTGGTATTTGTTTTTAATTATGTTTATTTGATTTATTTACTGACTTGCGTATGCTAAACCATCTCTGCATCCCTGAGATGAAACCCACTTGATCATGATGTATTATCTTGCTAATGTGCTGTTGGATTCAGTTAGCTAGTATTTTGTTGAGGATTTTTGCATCAATGTTGATCAGGGATATGGTCTTCAGTTTTCTTTTTTTGTTATATCCTTTCCTGATTTGGGTATTAGGATGATACTGGATTCATAGACTAATTTAGGGAGCATCCCCTCTTTATATTTTGGAATAGTTTCAGTAGGATTGGCCCCAGTTCTTTGAATGTCTGGTAGAATTCAGCTATGAATTCATCTGGTCCTGGACTTCTTTTTTGGCAGTGTTTTTGTTACTGATTCAATTTCACTGCTTGTTATTGTTCTGCTCATGGTTTCTATTTCTTCCTGATTTAATCTAGGAGGGTTGTATGTTTCTAGTAATGTATCTGTTTCCTCTAGATTTTCCAGTTTGTGCATGTAAAGGTGTTCATAGTAGCCTTGAATAAACTTTTGTGTCCCCAGTTTCATTTCTATCTGAGCTTATTTGGATCATCTCTTTTATTTTCTTGGTTAATCTCACTAACGGTCCATCAATTTTGTTTATCTTTTCAAAGAACCCACTTTTTGTTTCATCTATCTTCTGTAATTTTTTTGTTTCAATTTTATTTATTTAGTTTTGGTCTGATCTTTGTTATTTCTTTTCTTCTACTGGCTTTGGGTTTTATTTGTTCCTGTTTCTCTAATTACTTGGTGTGTGACTTTACATGGTCAATTTGTGCTCTTTCAGATTTTTTGATGTAGGCATTTAATACTATGAACTTTCCTCTTAGCTTTGTCTTTGCCATATCCCAAAGGTTTTGATAACTTGTGTCACTATTATTCATTTCAAGGAATCTTTAAATTTTACCTTTGATTTTATTGTTAACCCCAAAATCATTCAACAGCAGATTATTTAATTTCCATGAATTTGTATAGGTTTGAAGGTTCTTTCTGAGTTGATTTCCAGTTTTATTTCACTGTGGTCTGAGAAGATACTTGGTATGATTTCAATTTTCTTAAAATTATTGAGACTTGTTTTGTGGCCTATCATATAGGTCTATCCATGTGCTGATGAGAAGAATGTATATTCTACAGTTGTTGAGAAGAATGTTCTATAATTATCTGCTAAGTCCATTTGTTCTAGGGTATAGTCCATTGTTTATTTGTTGACTTTCTGTCTTGGTGATCTGTCTAGTGCTGTGAGTGGGCTATGGAATTTCCCCACTAATAGTGTGTTGCTGTCTATTTCATTTCTTAAGTCTAGTAGTAATTGTTTTATAAATTTGGGAGCTCCATGTAGGTACATATAAACTTAGAATTGCAATAACTTCTTGTTGGAATGATCCTTTTATCATTATATAATGTTCTTCTTTCTCTTTTTTCCTGTGTTGCTTTAAAATCAATTTTGTCTGATGTAAGAATAACTACTCCTACCTACTTTTGGCTTCCATTTGTGCGGAATATCTTTTTCCACGTTTTTACCTTGAGTTTATATGAATTTGTATGTGTTAGGTGAGTCTTTTGAAGACAGCAAATACTTGGTTGGTGGATGTTTATCCACTCTGCTATTGTGTATATTTTAAGTGGAACCTTTAGGCCATTTACATTCAATGTTAATATTGAGATGTGAGATACTATTCTATTTATCATGTTAGTTGTTATCTAGATACTTTGTATTTTTCATTGTGTTATTGCTTTATAGGCCCTGTGAGTTTTATGCTTACAGGGAGTTCTATTTTGGTGCATACTGAACTTTTGTCTTAAGATTTAGAACTCCTTATAGCATTTCTTATAGTGCTGGTTTGGTAGTAGCAAATTCCTTCAGCATTTGTTTGTCCAAAAAAGACTTTTATCTCTCCTTCATATGAAGCTTAGTTTTGCTAGATATAACATTCTTTTCTGACACTTACTCTGGTTAAGGAGGCTAAAGATAAGACCCCAATCCCTTCTAGCTTGTAAGATTTCTGCTGAGAAATCTGCTGTTAGTATGATAGATTTTCCTTTATAGATTACCTGATGCTTTTGTCTCACAGCTCTTAGAATTCTTTCCTTTGTGTTGACTTTAGATAGCCTGATGACTATGTGCATTGGTGAAGATCTTTTTGCAGTGAATTTCCTAGGAGTTCTTTGCACTTCTTGTATTTGGATATCTAAACCTCTAATAAGGCTGGGGAAGATTTCCTCAATCATTTCCTTAACTAAGTTTTCCAAACTTTTAGGCTTCTCCCTCAAGAACACCAATTATTCTTAGGTTTGGCTGTTTTACATAACCCCATATTTTTTGGAGGCTTTGTTCTTTTTAGTTCTTTCTTCTTTATCTTTGTCTGATTGGGTTAATTTATTATGATTTCTCACTGCTCCCCAAATTAGTTCCAACTCTGGGTAAAGTTAAGGCCTTCTCCTATGGCCTGGATTTTCAAATTTCCCAGTGGGGATGTGTATCCTAGAGACAGTGTCTCCCCGTTTCATGCTCTGGAGACTTAGTTTTCACCTTACTCATAGAATAGGCTGCAGCCTGCCACTTATTTCAAAGAGTTTGTGGATTCTTTTGATTTCCATTTAAGTTCCTACATTGCTTCTTACAGTGTGAATCTCTACAAATTATTCTGTCCTTCCAAGTGGGAGAGGCACACTAACACTGCCTCCAATCTGCAATCTTGGAAAAATAAAATAAAATAAAAAAGAGTAAAAAAAAAGTAGTGGGGGAAGGGGAAATTCTTTTTTGAAGGGCTTAAAATGAAACTTGAAAATATTTTGCTAACTAAAAATAGCTAGTAGTTAAAGAACCACATATTGTTCTATGCTATTTGCCCTTAACCCTTGGGGCTATAAATACCCAGTTATGCCAGCATCATGTCTTAAAAAGGATATCTTTCCTCCATTACGTTGCTTTTGCACATTTGTCAAAATTCAGTTGAGCGTTTTTGTGTTGGCCTATTCGTGGGTCCTCTATTCTGCTACATCTGTCTTTAACTTCACAAATACCCCACAGGTTTTCTTAATATGGCTATATAAGACTGAAAATCAGGTAAAGTGATTCTTCCCATTTCATTTATATTTTTTATATTTTCTTTAGCTATTTTTGTTTCTTTGCTTTTCCATAAAAATGCTTAAGTAATTTGTCTCTCTCTCCAAAAAAAACCCCAGGATTTTGATGAAAATATTAATTTGCATAGAATTGGAATATTTAGTATATTAAGTCTTCCAATCCATGAACATAGTTCATCTCTATTTAGGTCTTTGATTTTCTCCATCAGCATTTTGTTGTTATAAGCATACAAATCCTGTATGTATTTTATTATATCTGCACTTAAACCTTCCATTTTTTAAATGATTGAAAGTGCCATTATGTTTTTAATTTTTTTTAATTTTTTTATTTTCTTTTATTTTTTATTTATTTTTTTTTATATTTTCTTTTTTTTTATTATACTTTAAGTTTTAGGGTACATGTGCACAACGTGCAGGTTAGTTACATATGTATACATGTGCCATGTTGTGTGCTGCACCCATTAACTCATCATTTAACATTAGGTATATCTCCTAATGCTATCCCTCCCCTCTCCCCCCACCCCACAACAGGCCCTGGTGTGTGATGTTCCCCTTCCTGTGTCCATGTGTTCTCATTGTTCAATTCCCATCTATGAGTGAGAACATGTGGTGTTTGGTTTTTTGTTCTTGTGACAGTTTGCTGAGAATGATGGTTTCCAGCTTCATCCATGTCCCTACAAAGGACAGGAACTCATCATTTTTTATGGCTGCATAGTATTCCATGGTGTATATGTACCACATTTTCTTAATCCAGTCTATCATTTTTGGACATTTGGGTTGATTCCAAGTCTTTGCTATTGTGAATAGTACCGCAATAAACATACGTGTGCATGTGTCTTTATAGCAGCATGATTTATAATCCTTTTGGTATATACCCAGTAATGGGATGGCTGGGTCAAAAGGTATTTCTAGTTCTAGATCCCTGAGGAATCGCCACACTGACTTCCACAAGGGTTGAACTAGTTTACAGTCCTACCAACAGTGATAAAAGTGTTCCTATTTCTCCACATCCTCTCCAGCATCTGTTGTTTCCTGACTTTTTAGTGATCACCATTCTAACTGGTGTGAGATGGTATCTCATTGTGGTTTTGATTTGCATTTCTCTGATGGCCAGTGATGATGAGCATTTTTTCATGTATCTTTTGGCTGCATAAATGTCTTCTTTTGAGAAGTGTCTGTTCATATCCTTTGCCCACTTGTTGATGGGGTTGTTTGTTTTTTTCTTGTAAATTTGTTTGAGTTCATTGTAGATTCTGGATATTAGCCCTTTGTCAGATGAGTAGATTGCAAAAATTTTCTCCCATTCTGTAGGTTGCCTGTTCACTCTGATGGTAGTTTCTTTTGCTGTGCAGAAGCTCTTTAGTTTAATGAGATCCCATTTGTCAATTTTGGCTTTTGTTGCCATTGCTTTTGGTGGTTTAGACATGAAGTCCTTGCCCATGCCTATGTCCTGAATGGTATTGCCTAGGTTTTCTTCTAGGGTTTTTATGGTTTTAGGTCTAACATTTAAGTCTTTAATCCATCTTCAATTAATTTTTGTATAAGGTATAAGGAAGGGATCCAGTTTCAGCTTTCTACATATGGCTAGCCAGTTTTCCAAGCACCATTTATTAAATAGGGAATCCTTTCCCCATTTCTTGTTTTTGTCAGGTTTGTCAAAGATCAGATGGTTGTAGATATGTGGCATTATTTCTGAGGGCTCTGTTCTGTTCCATTGGTCTGTGTCTCTGTTTTAGTACCAGTACCATGCTGTTTTGGTTACTGTAGCCTTGTAGTATAGTTTTAAGTCAGGTAGTGTGATGCCTCCAGCTTTGTTCTTTTGGCTTAGGATTGTCTTGGCAATGCAGGCTCTTTTTTGGTCCATATGAACTTCAAAGTAGTTTTTTCCAATTCTGTGAAGAAAGTCATTGGTAGCTTGATGGGGATGGCATTGAATCTATAAATTACCTTGGGCAGTATGGCCATTTTCACAATATTGATTCTTCCTACCCATGAGCATGGAATGTTCTTCCATTTGTTTGTATCCTCTTTTAGTTCATTGAGCAGTGTTCATTGCCCTATGTATAAAAATGCAGCTAATTTTTATATGTTTACTTTGTATCCTGCATTCCTGCTGGATCCACATATTTGTTCAATAATTTTTTGTGTAGGTTTCTTGTGATTTTCTAGGTAGACTATCATGTTATCTGAAACAAGGGATGGTTTTATTTCATACTTTCTACTGTGTAAACACTTTGTTTCTTTTTCACCTATTCACTAACTAAAACTCTTAAGAGTATGTTAAATAAAATGATTACAGAGGAAATCTTTGCCTTGTTTTCAGTTTTAGGAGCTTTGTTGATTAACGGTCCAAGCATGGGCATATAACCCAAGTATCCATCAGCAGGAATATAGATAACCATATTGTGTTGTATTCATAAATGGAATTCTACCTAGCAGTAATAAAAAACCAAATGTCAATACACACAACATAGGTGAATTTCAAGCATATTATTTTGGCTGAAAGAAAATAGGTGCAACGGAATTTGATATGTGTGATTATATTTCTATTAAGTCCCCCTAAATTGGGAAAGCTAACCTGTGATGATGAAAATAAGAAAATGATTATGTCTCACAATGGAGGTTGTGAGTGAGGAGCAGGAGGGAGAAGTGATTGTAAAGTAACATGACAGATACTTCTGAAGAGATTTAAATGCTCTCTTATTGTGTGGGGTGGTGACTAAATGAGTACATATAATTTTCAAAACATAACTGAACACTTAAGATTTGTGAATTTTATTATATGTAAATTACACCTCAATATTTAAAAAATCAAGAAAAAGCAGCAAGCAAAACTATGTGATAGCTTTAGCAATCCAGTAGTGGTTTCTTTGAATGAGGAGTGTGACTGGGTGAAAAATGAGGTAAGACTGAGGAGTTCTGGTAATAGCTCTTAATTTGGGCATTGGTTTTATGGGTGGGTTTATTTTTATGAAAATCATGAAGATGTGTACTTATAATGTGTTCACTTTTCTTGTTATATTTATATTAAAATTTATTTGAGAGTTCTATTTCACTAATCAATTTTATGTTAACTATTTTCCATAGAATCCTAATATTCATTCTGAAAGCCATCAGGAAATACACATTATTATTGGACATATGTGTAAATGCCATTCCTGAAGGATTTTTGGAGTTTCTTGTGATATAGCAATTAATGCAGGCCTGTGTATAATTTGGAAACTAGCTTTCCTGGTTTCAGAAATTGTCCTACCAAATGTTAAAATAAAAAGATAACAATGATTCTATTCAAGTTTTAAAGTTCAGCTCTGTATTATAGTGAGGGAGAGAAATTGGCTTGGCTGGTGTTTTAAAAACCTCTTGTTTCTTTTTATCAGTAAAATCATTCATGGAGCTTTTTTAGCACTCAGTGTTTTCCAAGAGGACATTTCTTGTTGCTTCTCTCATATAAAATCTGTCTCTGAAAGGAAAGAAATTAAGAGATAGAGTTAAATGTCAGTAAGGAATGCAATGGTACCAGAAAAGCAATGTTATTTGTATTTCACATGACAGTTTGCTAATTTCATTCAGAGGTGTCATCTCCTCATCACAACTAGCTGACCTTGGTGTAAGTTATTCCCATACTATGTGTGGGAAAACTATGTCTCAAAAATATTAAGTAACTTGGCCAAGGCCAAACCGACAATTTATCAGGAGGCAGACCCCATATCTCCTTATACAGGATGACATGCCGTTTTCCAGTTCCATTTTAACTAGTATAAAATAAGTCGAGTGAAAAACAAAACAAAGCAAAACCCAGCAACAAGGGAGGAATCAGAAGTTCATAGGAATCAGAGCATTTTTTGTCTAAAAGAGAATTAAAATAGTTATCAAATGTAATGCATAATTTTTACTCATTTTATAACTAGAGCAATGAGAAACAGTAGATTGTGGATGGATGAATGGTTACTAATTTGCCATGTGGGGATATGTAAAACCTATGTGTCTGAAGATGGGGATTCCTTAATCAGGAATCACGGAGGCCTAAGCAGCCAGCCCCAAGAAGCCTTGCCTACCAGAAGTGTAAAAGTAAGTTTTTGGGGCAAAAATACTAGATAATAAGTTGGAAGCCTCACATGTCCTCACACCTAAAGCTGTTACAAGCACACTTCATTTTATTGTGCTTTGCAGATACCTCGCTTTGTTGTTGTTTCACAAATTGAAGGTTTGTGGCAACGCTGCATCTAGAAAATGTATTAGTGCCAATTTTCTGATCATATTTTGGTAATTCTTGCAACATTTCAAACTTTTTCATTATTATTATATCTGTTATGGTGATCTGCCATCAGGAATCTTTGATGTTACTGCTATAACTGGCTTGGGGCACCACAAACCACACCCATAGAAGATTGCAAATTTAATTGGTAAATTTTCCATGTGTTCTGACTGCTCCACTCACTGGCCATTCACCCTTCTCTCTTCCTCTCTTTGGCCCTCCCTATTTCCTGAGACACAACTATATTGAAATTATGCCAATTAACAACCTTACAATTAATAACCTCTAAGTGTTCAAGCAAAGAAAAGAGTCATGGGTCTCTCTAGATCAAAACCTAGAAATAATTAAGCTTAGTGAGGGCATATTGAAAGCCCAAATCAGTCAAAAACTAGGCCTCTTGCACAAAATATTTAAATTGAAAATACAAAGGAAAAGTTCCTGAAGAAAATTTAAAGTGCTACTCCCATTAACATATGAATGATAAGAAAGTGGAACAGTCTTATTGCTGATATGCAGAAAGTTTAAGTGGTCTGGATAGAAGATCAAACCAGCCACAGCATCCCTTGAGCTAAAGCCTAATACAGATCAAGGCCCTAACTCTCTTTAATTCTGTGAAGGCTGAGAGAGGTGAGGAAGCTGCAGCAGAAAAGTTTGTAAGCTAGCAGAGGTTGATTCATGAGGTTTAAGGAAAGAAGCCACCTCCATACATGAAAGTGCAAGTGAAGTAGCAAGTGCTGATGAAGAAGCTGCAGCAAGTTATCCACATGATCCAGGTAAGATAGCTGATGAACATGTCTCACTAAGCAACAGATTTTCAATGTAGATGAAACAGCCTTCTATTAAAAGAAGATGCCATCTAGCACTTTCAGAGCTAGAGTGAAGTCGATGCCTGGCTTTTAAGTTTCAAAGGACAGGCTGAACCTCTTGTTAGGTGCTAATGCATCTGGTGACTTTCAGATAAAACCAGTGCTCATTTATTGATTCAAAAATCCTAGAGTCCTTAAGAATTTGCTAAGTTTACTCTGCCTGTGCTCTAGAAATGAAATAACAATGCCTAGCAGACAACACATCTGTTTACAGCATGGTTTACTTAGCATTTTAAGCCCATCGTTGAGACCTACTGCTTAGAGAAAAAAATTCCATTGAAGATATTACCACTCATTTGACAATATACCTGTATACCCAAGAGCTCTGATGAAGATGTACAAGGAGGTTAATGAAACCAACGTTTCGTGCCTGCTCACACAACCTCCATTCTGTAGCTTATGGTTCAAGGTCTAATTTTGATTTCTAAGTCTTATTATTTAAGAAATACATTTCATAAAGCTGTTGCTGCCATAGATAGTGATTCCTCTGATGACAAAGGCAATGGAAAACCTTCTGGAAAGGATTCATCATTTCAGATTTCATGAAGAACATTTGTGACTCATGGGAGGACATCAAAATATTAATATTAACAGGAACTTGGAAAAAGTTGGTTCCAGCCCTCATGAACGACTTTAAAAGGTTCAAAACTTCAGTGAAGGAAGTAACACCAAATTTGGTGAAAAGAGCAATAGAACTTAAATTAGAAGTGGAGCCTGAAGATGTGACTTAATTGCTACAATCTCATGATACAACTTGAACATATGAGGAGTTGCTTCTTAAGGATGAGCAAAGACAATAGTTTCTTGAGATGAAAGCTACTCCTAGTAAAGATACCATGGACACTGTTGAAATGACGACAAAGGATTTATAATATTACATAAATCTAATTGATAAAGTAGTTGAGAGTATTGACTCAATTTTGAAAGAATTCTACTGCGGGCAAAATACTATCAAATAGCATCACATCCTACAGAGAACTTTTGTGAAAGGAAGAGCCAATTGATGGAACAGATGTGTTATCTTGTTTTAAGAAATTGTCACAACTACCTCAACCTTCAGTTACCACCACTGCGGATCATGCAGCAGCCATCAACATTAAGGCAGCAGTCTTCATCAGCAGAAAGATTATAACTCACTGAAGGCTCAGATGACTGTTCACATTTTTTAGCAATAAAATATTTTAAATTAAAGTATGTACTTTGTTTTTATAGAGATAATGCACCCTTAATAGGTGAGAATACAGTATAAATGTAACTTCTATATACACTGGGAAACCAAAATATTTGTGACCCCCTTTATTGTGATACTCAATTTATTGCAGTGGTCTAGAACTGAAACCACCATGTCTTCAAGGTATACCTATACTGCCTCCTTACCATGTCAGGAAACTAGGAGTTATACTGCTGAAAAATTTCATAATTTTCTTCCTGCTGTTTCTATTTCTTCATAGTCTGTATCCCTTGTTGGTTTGAATCTCATATTAATCTTCAAATATATTCCCTTTCTTATTTGATCGTTTATCTTGTTATTGAATTTGTGGAAAATTCTTCTATACCAACTTCCAACCTTTCCATTTACTTTTAATAGTCATCTATTAAATTCAGTTTCCAAAATTATCTTTATTGTTGAGTCATCATTATATTTTAATGGCATTCTGTACTGTTTCTGCAATAACCGTATCGTACAGGGATTGTGCTGGAAGCAGACTGAATTCTGACGGGGATGGAAGTAGAGAGAGCTTTTAGGAAGTTATTGTAGTATTGTAGGCAAGAGATCATGATGTCTTTTACTGGAATAGTTGCAGAAAAATAGTGAAAACTCGTTTTTAAACATAGTTTGACTATTGAGTCAATAAATATTACTTGGAATTCAGGTCAGGGGTTAAGAAAAATAAAACAGTGAAGTTGTCATCAGATAAAAGGAGAATGGAGTTGTCATCAAATAAAATGGGGAGGCCTGTGAATGGGCATAACTGGGTGGATAGGGAAGATTAGAAACTTGGTTTTCAACAGGCTTCATTTTAGATGTTTAACACATTCAGTAGATATGCTGATTAGGCAGTTGGATATGCAAATCTTGAGTCCTAAAGAGAAGTTTAGACTAGAGACAAAAATTCAGGAATTGTCACTGTATGAATTTATAGTTTTTATAGAAGGAGATTGGATAAGGTCACCAAGACAGTGAATCTAGAGAGAAGAAAGAAGCAATGATGGAGTCTTAGGACACTCCAATATTAAGATATTGGAAGAATAAGAAAAAAATCAATAAAGGGGGCCTAGAAAGAGTGATCAATGAGTAGGGAAGAAAAACAGGAGAGTTTGATATTCTGGAAACCAACTGAAGAATGTGTATTAGAGAGGAAGTGATGTTTATTTGAGTGTTTGTTTTCACAACATTATAAACACAGTTGATAAAGTTTCTGTTGACACCATACCCATTCTTTGTCTTAATTCTTCCTCATTTGAGGTAGACACTAGGATGAATTTGGACGTATTGCTGTTCCAGCTAATTGTTTCTGTTTCTGTTATTGAGGTGAAATTCACATAATAAAAAAATGAACCATTTTAAAATAAACAGTTTAGTGGCATTTAGTACATTCACAATATTGTGCAGGCATTGTCTCTACCTTGTTCCAAAACATTTTTATCACCTCAAAATAAAACCTTTTAATATTTAAGCAGTTACTCCCCAGTTCCTCTTCCCCAGCCCTTGGCCACTTTCTGTCTCTGAGTTTGTCTTCTAGTTTATTTTTTCTACATCTAAATTATTTATAATTTGTATTCAAGAACAATATAGAATATAGACATATTGTGTTTTTAAGTGTGATGTCTAGATAGTATGTTATACTTTTCTGTAATTTAATATTATACATAGTATATATAACACACTGTTGGTATATATAGCTCTAGTTCATTGTTTATAGGTGATAAGTAATATTATGAGTTGATAATTTCATATTTATCTATTTTCTTATTAAAGTCCATTTGTGTTTTTGTATAATTTTATTAGACTAAGAATGGTAAACTAACGAATATATTTTTTACATGGGTTAGTTTATATTTAAGACATTCTGTAGGCCATATGCTTAGAAAAAATTGCTGGATCATATAATACACATATTTTAAATTGTATTATATATATTGTGAGATTAGTCTCTAAAGTTGGTACACCAATTCATATTCTCAGCATTTTTAATGGCTTTCATTTTTATATCATCATTAGTAGCATAGTATGAAATTTAAAATATTGACCAATATTTAATTGTTTAAATTTGCATTTACTTCTTTATTTACTAGCGAAGATAAGAATATTTTATAATATTTATTGGGTATTACTGTATCTTCCACATATTACTTCTCATATCCTTTGCCTTTAGGCAACATTTATTATTTTTATTTTACTACTTATACATTCTTAATATCTGGGTATTAATTTTTGTCTACTTTTGCAAAATTTCTCTCAATTTGCTTTTTTAAACATTTTGTATATGATTCCTCTTGTTTTTAAGTTATTTTTTGAATGATAGGCAATATTTTTTATTTTTCATTTTCTACCTTATCCATCTTGAGGTCAGTAAATATCTTATAATTTTTCTCATATTTTAAGGCTTTTTAGTTGAATTCATTAACTATTTTTCTCTATGTTGAAAATTAGGAATATAATTTTGTTTTTAATATATTTAACACACAATATTTAGAAACTTATTTAGTATCTCATGCTTTTCTTGACTTTTTTAATGTCTTTTTTTTTCTTTTTTAAGGGACAGAATCTCATTGTGTTGCTTAGGCTAGAGTGCAGTGGCATGATCTCGGCTCACTGCAACCTCTGCCTCCCAGGTTCAAGTGATTCTCCAGCCTCAGCCTCCTTACCTGGGATTAAAGGCTTGTGCCACCATGCCTGGCTAAATTTTTTTTTTTTTGTATTTTTAGTAGAGATGGGGTTTCATCATGTTGGCCAGGCTTTTCTTGAACTCCTGACCTCAGGTGATCCGCCCACCTCCCAAAGTGCTGGGATTACAGGTGTGAGCCAGCAAGCCCGGCCTTTAAAGTCATCTTTATTTTATAGATTATAGGCATGAGACTGCCTTTGGTTTTTCTATTTTGTGATATTGAGTTTGTCACATTGCTATGCCGATAGCATATTTTGAGAGTATAGCGTATGTGTAACAATTATTTATCATAGTACCATTCTGTCAATCTTAGCTCTCAGTTGCCCACCCGCTTCAACTTTGTTGTATATTTTCATAATATTAATGGTTTCAATTTTATTCATGTGGATTTTAGAGAAAATAACTCAAATAACATGAAAAATATAATATCCTTTTTTCAGTTGGAAATTTCTATTCTTCCTCCTTTCTCATTCTGCTTCCTGTACAGATCTTTTTTTTTTTTCAAATATAGTATATATTTTTCTGTTTGAAAGCTTTTTTAAACTTTTATTTTAGGTTCAGGGGTACATGTGCTTGTTTGTTATACAGGTAAATTCAGTGTCATGGGGGTTTGGTGTATAGATTATTTTGTCACTCAGGTATTAGCTTAGTACCCAATAGTTATTTTTTCTACTCCTTTTTCTCCTGTCACCTTCCATCCTCAGGTAGGCCTTAGTGTCTGTTGTTCTCCTCTTTGTGTCCATGTGTTCTCATCATTTAGCTTCCACTTAAAAGTGAGAACATGTGGTATTTGGTTTTCTGTTCCTGTGTTAGTTTGCTAAGAATAATGGCCACCAGCTTCATCCATGTTTCTGCAATGGACATGATCTCATTCCTTTTTATGGCTGCATAGTATTCCATGGTGTATATGTACCACATTTTCTTTACCCAGTCTTCCATTGATGGGAATTTAGGTTGATTCCATGTGTTTGCTACTGTGAATAGTGCTACACTGAGTGTATGTGTGCATCTGTCTTTATGGCAGAACAATTTATATTCCTTTGAGCACATACCCAGTAATGGGATTGCTGGGTTGAATTCTAATTTTTCTTTCAGTTCTTTGAGGAATTGCCACACTGCTTTCCACAATGGTTGAACTAATTTACACTCCTACCAATAGTGTATAAATGTTCCTTTTTCCCCACAAACTCAACAGCATCTATTATTTTTTTGACTTTTTAGTAATAGCCATTGTGGCCAGGCATGGTGGCTCACACCTGTAATCCCAGCACTTTGGGAGGCCAAGGCGAGTGAATCACTTGAGGTCAGGAGTTTGAGACCAGCCAGGCCAACATGGCGAAACTGTCTCTACTGAAAATACAAAAATTAGCTGGGCGTGGTGGAGGGCACCTATAATCCGAGCTACTCGGGAGCCTGAGGTAGGAGAATAGCTTGAACCTGGGAGGTGCAGGTTGCAGTGAGCAGAGATTGTGCCACTGCACTCTAGCCTGGGTGACAGAGTGAGACCCCATCTCAAAAAAACAAAAACAAAAAAAAATAGGAATTGTGACTGGTGTGAAATGGTATCTCATTGTTTTGATTTGTGTTTCTCTAATGATTAGTGATACTTAGCTTTTTACATATGTTTGTTGGCCATATGTATGTTTTCTTTTGAAGAGGATCTGTTCATAGCCTTTGCCTACTTTTTAATGGGTTGTTTTTTTTTTCTGGTAACTTTAAGTTCCTTATAGATTCAGGATATTAGACCTTTGTCGGATACACAGTTTGCAAATACTTTCTCCCATTCTGCAGGTTGTCTCTTTACTAGGTTGATAGCTGCTTTTGCTGTGAAAAAGCTCTTAATTATAGCCTATTTGTCAAGTTTTGCTTTTGTTACAATTGCTTTGGCATCTTCATCATGAATCATTGCCAGTTTCTATGTCCAGAATGGTATTACCTAGGTTATCTTCCAGGGTTTTCATAGTTTTAGGTTTTACATTAAGTCTTTGATCCCTCGTGAGTTAATTTTTGTATGTGGTGTAAGGAAGGGGTCCAGTTTCAATCTTCTGAATATGGCTGCCAACAGGTCCAACAGTTCCTCTACGGCTAAAGTCTCCTATAGGAGCAAGTGGAGCCTAGGGGGATAGGCATCCCTGGCTGTGCTCCACTATAGGCACTCTGGCACCAAACCCTATGGGCTCCACACCAGCTGGAGTTCTGCCCCTACCACTTTTGTAAGCAGCTTTCCCTGTTAACTCAAGTGTTCTTGATAGTAAAAGGGTGTCTTCCTGCTGGGATTCCAGAGGCCTGTGGCAGGAGCAGGTTGCTCCTGGCCAGTTCAGTTCACCCACTCTGCAGGAGTTGTTTAAGGCAAGGAACAAGTCCTGGTGTATAATAGCCTCATGCAGGGTTCCCAGCGTCCTCATCCTTCATCCCAGCATCTGTGTGTTCCCTCCTTTCATCCTCAATGCCTTCCCTCTGAAGATCTGCTAGGAGTGCAACAGTCTTCCTGATGTCCCCATACCTAGATGGGAGATGTTCCTCCTGGCTGCATCTAGTTGAATATCTTGGAGCAAGAATTAAAAAACATAATTTCAATTGCATTCAATGTAATTCAGAGGTTGATTTGTACAGAACTAGTAATCTCTCATTATTTTTTTTCCCTTTTCAGGTGCTTTATATATATCCCCATTCATTCAGTTATTGGTTTTTGTCTCTCATGTGAACAGTTTCAAAATGGTAAAGTTTGTTATCAGTATTTACATTATTTCCATAGTTAAAATGTAAGTATTATATTAACATCTTTATTTTTTATACATAAACATTAAATGTTGTGAAAAAATGTATTCAAGTATCCAAATTTCATATGAAATAAAAGTGACTTATTTTTATGCATTTCCATGTCAGTACTCAATAACAAATGCCATTTAAAAAAATCAAAAGAAAACAACTCTGCTCACCTTTTTTCCACATCTTTTATGGTGTCAAGGTGAGGAAGATTTGGGGTTTCCAGTAGGAAGAAGAGAGATGTGGAGGCCAAAACTGGCAGAATGCTGTATGTAATAATTGGTAATGGTGCAAAATATTGTCTGGTTAACAATATTCAAGAGCCCAGTAATGCTTCTAGACCACTAATAAGTATAAACGTACCTTCAATAGTAGACATATAAAAAGGAGAAAGTATGTTAACAGGAAAGAAAATCTATTACAACTGACATTTATATTCCTTCTTCTGAACCTGACATTTGTCACTATTCTTTTTTTTTAAAAAAAATTGTGTTTTATTCATTATTTTATAAATAATATCAACTCTTATTTTAGATTCATGTGGTATATGTGCAGGTCTGTCACATGGGAGCACTGTGTGATGCTGAGAGGTTTGGGATATGAATGATCCCATACCTAGGCAGTGAACACAGCACTCACTAGGCAGTCCTTCTGACCTCACCCCTCTCCAACCCTCCCCAGTGTCCATGGCTAACATCTTTGTGTCCATGTATGCTCAGTGTTTAGCTCCTACTTATAAGTAGGACCATGTGGTATTTGGTTTTCTTTTTGCTGTTGTTAATTTGCTTAGGATAATGGCCACTAGTTGCATCTATGTTGCTGTAAAGCACATGATTTCAATGATGTTTATGGCTGCATAATATTTCATTGTGTAAATGTACTATATTTTCTTTATCCAGCTACTATTGATGGACATCTAGGTTGATTCTATATCTCTGCTATTGTGAATAGTCCTGTGATGAACATATGAGTGCGTGTGTCTTTTGGATAGAACGATTTATTTTACCTTGGGTATACATCCAGTAATAAGATTGCTGGGTCAAAAGGTAGTTCTGTTTTAAGTTCTTTGAGAAATTTTCAAACTCCTTTTTACAGTGGCTAAACTAATTTACATTCCCACCAACAGTGTATCAGCATTCCCGTTCTCTGCAGCCTCACCAACATCTGTTATTTTTTGACTTGTAATAGTAGCCATCTGACTGTTGTGAGATGGAATCCGATTGTGGTTTTGATTTGCATTTTTCTGATCATTAGTGATATTGAGCATTTTTTCATGTATTTTGGCCACTTCTTTTGAGAAGTGTCTGTTTATGCCCTTCACCCATTTTTAATGGGTTTTTTTTTTTAATTGTTGATGTAAGTTCCTTATAGAGTCTGGATATTGGACCTTTGTCAGATGTGTAGTTTGCAAATGTTTTTTTTTTTCATCCTGTAGCTTGTCTGTTTACTCTTTTGATAGTTTCTTTTGCCATTCAAAAGTTCTTTAGTTTCATTAGGTTCCACGTGCCAATTTTTTATTGTTGCTGTTGCAATTGCATTTGAGGGCTCAGCCATAAATTATTTGCCAAGGCTGATGCTGATAATTTCCTAGGTTTGTTTTCTAGGATGTTTGTAGTTTCAGTTCTTACATTTAAATTTTTACTCTATCTTGAGTTAATTTCTGTATATGGTTAAAGGTAAGGGTCCAGTTTCATTCTTTTGCACATGGTTAGCCAGGCATCCCAGCACCATTTGAATAGGGAGTCCTTTCCTCATTGTTTATTTTTGTTGACTTTGTTGAAGATCAGATGGCTGTATGTGTCTGGCTTTATTTCTGGGTTCTCTATTCTGTTCCATTTGTCTTTATGTCTGTTTTTGTACAGTAACATGCTGATTTGGTTACTGTAGCCTTATAGTATAGTTTCAAGTAAGGTAGTATAATGCCTCCAGCTTTGTTCTTTTTGCTTAGGATTGCTTTGGCTGTTTGGGCTCTTTTATGGGTTCCAAATGAACTTTAGAATAGTTTTTTTTTTGTACCAGTTCTGTAAAAAATGACATTGATTTTGGACAAAATGATAGGAATGGTGTTGAATCTCTAGACTGCCTTTGGCAGTATGACCATTTTAACAATATTGATTCTTCCTATCCATGAGCATGGAATGTTTTTCTATTTGTTTGTGTCATCTATGATTTATTTCAGCAATGTTTTGTAGTTTTCCTTGTAGAGATATTTCACCTCCTTGGTTGGACCTATTCCTAGGTATTTGTGTGTGTGTGTGTGTGTGTGTGTGTTGCTATTGTAAATGGGATAATGTTCTTGATTTGGCTTTCAGCTTGAATGCTATTGGTGTATAGAAATGCTACTAATTTTTTGTACATTGGTTTTGTGTCATGAAACTTTACTGAAATTGTTTATCAGTTCTAAAAACCTTTTGACAGAGACTCTAGGGTCTTCTAGGAATAGAATCATATTGTCAGTGAAGACAGATAATTTAGCTTCTTTTTTTTCTCTGTCTGGGTGCCTTTTCTTTCTTTCTTTTGCTTGATTGCTCTGGATAGAACTTCCAGTACTGTGCTGAATAGGAGTTGTGAGAGAGGTCATCCTTGTGCCAGTTTTCAAAAGAAATGCTTCCAGCTTTGCCCATTCAGTATGATGTTGGCTGTGGGTTTGTTATAGGAGCCTCTTAATATTTTGAGGTATGTTCCTTTGATACCAAGTTTCTTAAGAGTTTTTATCAATAAGGGATATTGGATTTTACTAAAAACCTTTTCTTCATCTATTGAGATGACCATATGGTTTTTGTTCTTACTTTTGCTTATGTGGTGAATCACATTCATTGATTTGTGTATGTTTAACAAACCTTGCATCCCAGGAATCAAGCCCGCTTGATCATGGTGAATTGCCTTTTTGATGTGCTGCTGGATTTGGTTTGCTAGTATTTTGTTGAGAATTTTGCATCTGTGTTCATCAGGAATACTGATATGTAGATGTCTTTTTCTTTTTTGTCTTTGCCAGGTTTTGGTATCAGGGTGATATTAGCATTGTAGAATGTGTTAGGGAGGAGTCTCTGCTCCTCTGTTTTTTGGAAGTTTCAGTAGAACTTATACCAGCTCCTCTTTGTATGTCTGACAAAATTTGGCTGTGCATTCATATAGTACAGTGCTTTTTTTGTTGTTGTTTGGTAGGTTTTTTACTATTGATTCAATTTTGGAACTCAGAATTGATCTGTTCAGAGTTTCAGTTTATTCCTGATTCAATCTGAGAGGCTGTGTATTTCCAGGAATTTATCCATTCCCTCTAGATTTTGTAGTTTGTATGCATAGAGGTGTCCATAATAGTCTGAGAGGATCTTTTGTATTTCTGTGAGATTGGTTGTAATATTACCTTTGTCATTTCTGATGGTACTTATCTGGATCTTCTTTTTTCCCTTTGTTAATCTATGGTAGCCCACTGTTGTTTATCCTTTCAGATAAACAATTTTTGGTTTCATTGATATTTGTATGAATTTTTGGGTCTCAATTTCATTCTGTTTGGATCTGATTTTAATTATTTCTTTTTTTTCTGCTAGCTAGAAGGTTATTTTGTTCTTGTTTTTCTAATTCTGCTAGGTGTGATGTTAGATCATCAATTCCAGATGTGGCTGACTTCTTGAGGTAGGCAGTTAGCACTATAAACTTTCCTCTTAACACTGCTTTTGCTGCTTCCCAGAGATTTTGGTATGTGATATCTCTGTTTTCATTTATTTCACAGAATTTTTTATTGCTGCTTTGCTTTCATTGTTTATCCCAAAGTCATTCAGTAACAAGTTGTTTAATTTCCATGTAATTTTGTGGTTTTGAGAGATCTCCTTGGTATTGATTTCTATTTTCATTTTCATTCTATTGAAGTCTGAGAGTATGGTTGGTATGATTTTAAGTTTTTTTGTTTTTTGTTTTTTTGTTTTTGAGATGGAGTCTTGCTCTGGCCCAGGTTGGAATGCAGTGGTTGGTGTGATCTCGACTCACTACAACCTCCATCTCCCGGGTTCAAGTGATTCTCCTGCCTTAGCCTCCAAAGCAGCTGGGACTACAAGCACACACCACCCCACCCGGCTAATTTTTGTATTTTTAATAGAGATGGGGTTTCACCACATTGGCCAGGCTGATCTTGAATTCCTGACATTGTGATCCGCCTGTCTCAGCCTCCCAAAGTGCTGGGATTGAAGGCGTGAGCCACCGTGTCCATCCGATTTGAACTTTATTGGATTTGTTGAGACTAGCTTTATGGCTGAGCATATGTTCAATCTTAGAGTATCTTCTGCGTGCAGATGAGAAGAATGTATATTCTATGGTTGATGCATAGTGTATTTTGTAGATGTCTGTTAGATCCAATTTGTCAAATGTCAAATTTAAGTTCAGAATTTGTTAGTTTTCTGCCTTTATGATCTGTCTTTGTAGGTCTAGAAATAGTCATTTTCTGAATCTTGGTGCTCTGATATTGGGTGCACATATATTTATGACAGTTAATTCTTCTTGTTGGATTGATCCTTTTATCTTTATGTAATGCCCTTATTTGCCTCTTTTTACTGTTGTTGGTTTAAAGTCTGTTTTATCTGATATAAGAATAGCGACCAGTGCTCTTGTTTTCTGTTTGCCTAATAGATCATTCTCCAACCCTTTACTTTGAGCCTGTTGGTGCTGTTACTGTATGCTGGGTCTTCTGAAGACAGTAGATGAATTGGTGATGTTGTTTTTAATCCAACTTGCCACTCTGTGCCTTTTAAGTGGGGCATTTATACCATGTACATTCAAAGTTATTATTGATGTGTGAGGTTCACAGTTTCTATTATGTAGTTGCTTTATAGGAGCTGTAGGCTATGTACATAAGTGTGTTTTCGTGGTAGCATGTATCATTCTTTCATTTCTCTGTTTAGAACTCCTTTAAGGATCTTTTGTAAGGCTGGTCTAATGGTAATACATTCTCTTAGCAATTGCTTTTTAGAGTTATTCTTGACATCTTTTCCCAACCCGAAATGATCAATGTATCATTTGAATTGTGTCAATACTAAATGTATGTATTGAAGACTTACTCACCAATAGCAAAATAGCACATAGAGTGATAAATGGAATTTGAATTCGTTCTTACTGCTTTTGAAACGCTTTAGTGATTTCACTCTGCCCTTAAAATAAAATTCAGTTGTGTTACCATGGCTAAGCTCTCTGTATGATTGTCTAGTCTGTTAAACTCTAGTCATGTTAACTTTCCTTTTCTTTCTGCTTGATAACTGTATACCAATGATACTAACTTTCTTATGCCAAACTTTTCTCTAGCTCAGGGTCTTTAATTTATACTTAAAAAAATCTTTAAAAAATTGGATCAAATGGAAATAAATTGGAACAACTGCCAATTAATCTACTGTAAATAAACTTATCTAAGTAATATACATCCATTGTTAATATCACCACCCCCTATATCTTAGTCTGCTTAGGCTGTCATAGCAACATACTATAGGCTGGGTATGTTAGATAACAGAAATTTATGTTTTTTAAAGTTCTGGAGGGTTGGAAGTCCAAGATTATAAAGGTACCAGTCAGTCTGATTTCAGGTGAGGGCTCTCTTCCTGGCTTTCATACAGTTGCCTTCTTATGTCCTCACAGGGCAGGGAGGAAGAGGAGGCACTCTGATGTCTCTTTTTTAGGACACCAATTCTCTTGAATTTTGGCTTCACACTTAGGACCACATGTAACCTTGATTACTTTCATACTCCAAATATAGTCACACTGAGGCTTAGGCTGCACCATATGAATTTTGGGGAACAAAATTTAGTCCATAGCACCCACCACCTGGCTCCATTATGGCTACCTGTCTATTGTCTTCTGAGTGATTATTATGAGCTTGATTTTTTTTAAGTTTACCTTTACTTAATCCTTGTCAATTAATCTCATTAAAATTCAAATTTATTAGGTCAAGAATCTGTCTGTCTTATTCACTGATATGTTCCCAGTGCCTAACTCTGTGATTTAAACAAAGGAGGTTAAAATATTATTATTTTCCTCCACTTTTAACAGATTAAATGAATGAGCAGGCTCTGACATTTTGATAACATGCATTATGTAAGAATTTTGGCCAAGTACTTTTTAAGTAAGAATTTTAATAAAATTGCTTTTAAATTACAAATATCTTATTAGTAACTAGTAAAATTTAGTAAGTTAAGAGAGATTCTGGCATTATATCAAGTAATTAAATTTAACTAATATTTCATATTTAGATAGCTCTTCTCTAGTATAGATGTTATACTAGCCAACATTCCCCCAGGTTATGTAAATAAAACATTGTCAAAATGCTGACATTAGGTTTCAAAATAACTCCCTATAGCTTTATCAGGAGATTTGTGATCACTTATGCATTTAATAAAATTTATTTTAGTTTAACATGCATATAGAAAAATACATGATGAGTTTTTTAAATATGGAAACTCCATAATGGGAACATTACCAACACTCCAGGGGGTCTTTTACTTCCTTCTAGTCACTACCCACCTTTGAGTGGTAAATGCTTTCCTAATGTCCAATATTAAATACAGAAATTTGTCTGCTTTTGGTCTCTATATATATGGATTCATACTATATACCATTTTGTGTCTGTCTTCTTTCACCATTTTTCTTGTGAGATTATCTATTTTTCCACTTAGAGTTTAGTTCATTAATTCTCAATGCTATGCATATTCTATTGTTTGAATATATCAAAATTATATTGATGGAAATTTGGGTCAGTTTCTTTTGGGAGTTAAAATAGTGATGCTGTGGGCATTTGAATATATGTTTTTTGGATAACATGTGTTAGACTTCTCAGTGGATGATAAACTTAACAGTGAAATCTCTGGAACATAGCGTATAAACAGGTTAATCTAAAATAGATGATAACAATGAGTTTTGCAAAGGGGTTCTGCCAATTTTCACTTCTCCCCAGTGTATGAGAGTTGTTCGTCATCCCTTTCAAGGGGTCCATGTTCTTCAACTGAAAGTCAATATTGTTAAGATGTCCCATTGTTTTTCCTAAGTTTCGATTTTCTAAAATTTCTTTTACATTTTACCTATTCTAGTGGGGGTAAGCTGGGATCATGTTTTAAATATAATTTGCATTTATTGAGAGTAATGAGTTTGTTTTAACTGTTATTAACACAATGGTTAAATTGGATATCCAATTTTGTGAAGACACATCAAGATTTTGTCCATTTTTCTATTGGCCTTTTACTTTTTGATTTGTTTGATATATGCTGATTAATCCTTAGTCAGATATAATTCATCTCTCTGTGGCCTGTCTTATATCTTAATTCCACTTTGACAACCAGAAGTTCATATTTATACTTTAGTTCATTTTATTAGTTTTTAAATTATATTTAGTGATTTTTTTGTTCTACTCAACATTTTTCTCTATTATAAAGCTATGAAAATCATCTTTTATGATTAGTTATAATTCCCTTATCTTTCTAATTTTACCTGTCACATTTAGATATGTAATCCATTTGAAATTCATTTTTTTGTGCAACATATGAGCCAAGTTTCCTGTTTCTCTATAGGAATATCTAATTAGCACAGATTTTTTTTCAAAAGACCATCCTTTTCTCGCTGCATTGCAATATTATCTTTGTCATTAAATCAGACTCACACCTATGTGTGTGTTTATTTCTGGATTTGCTATTGTGTTTCATTGACATATTTGTCTGTCTTTAAATCAATATTTTACTGTGCTAAATGACATTGCTTTTAATTGATCTTAGTGTGTGAAAGGGGAATTTTCTAGATGTGTTTTTCAGGATCTTGACTATTCTTGCCAGTTTGCATTTACATACAGTATTTTAGAATCATTTTACAATTTTTACAAACAAACTTGCTGGCATTTCTTCTACTTTCTTTGGATATATTATGTGGTTCTTTTCCTAGCTTTGGGGGAAGAATAACATATAGTCTATCTTTCATGTTTTCTAACACATGCTTATAAAGCTATACATTTTACTGTAATTACTACTTTAGGTTATTTTACAAGTTTTGATGTTTCATATTTTGTTATCATTTCATTCAAAATTGTTTTCTATTTTTATACTGTATTGTGTAAAAATACTTCCTTTAAAGAAATGTATTGTTGGTTGCTAATTTCTTAATATAAAATAATTTTCTAGTTTCTGTTACTGATTTATAGGTTAATATCATTTAGGTTCTAAATTATTCTAGTCATTTAAGATTTGTCAAGTCTTGTTTTATGGGCTATCTTTATAAATAAATTATGTAGAGCTTTTTGGCATAACAGTTTTATACGTAATCTGGTCAATTTAGTAAATTATGATGTTCACAAGTGATTACTTGGAGTAAAATTTTTGCCTAAGGGTGATATGTTAAGACTTCAAAATATGATTTGGAGTTTGTTTATCCATTTAGTTTTCTCAGTGTTTGGTTAATATATTTTTGAACTATGATGTCAGGTGTACATGATTTTAAGTCTTTATGTCTTCCTACTTGATTGCCTCTTATTATTACGGAATAATGCACTGTATTTCCAGCAAAATGTCTTCCATCAAATCCAATTTTATATGATATCAGTATCAATTTTATATGATATCAATATTTTTCTTTTGGTTAGTTTTTGAATACCTTGTATTTTTGATTATTTTACTTTCAAACTTTGTACTTGACACATTATGTTTTATGTTTATATTGTAAGTAGTATAGAGTTGGATTTGTTATTTTTATACAAACTAGCTGTTCTGGATTTTTACTTAGAATAATCAACTTACATTTAATATCTTTACTGATGTGTTTGTTTATATCTCCTCTCTTACTATTGGTATTCTACATGATCTACATAATTTATTTTTCTTTATAAGTGGCATTTTCAATTAATACAGTATTTTCCTCTACTAACTTTAGTTTTCATCCATATTTTTTACATGCAAAGACTACATGAGTTTGGTTAATAAAGTTGTAAGGCAATAAATCAATGTCTAAAGTAAAATATTCCTGACTCCAAAGTCTCCGGTTTACATCCTTTTATTTTTTATTTTTTTGGCAACATATTCTTAGTCACTGTGCTATGATGTCACACATTGTTTCTGCTCTCTTTTAAACTTTTGTCTCTTAACAGGTTACAAAAAGGAAGGAAAGAAACAAAAATCAAGCAATAAAAAAACACTACTTTCTCTTCTCTATGTTAAAGAACATATTTTAGGAGTGAGACTTGAGAGTTTTGGTCCAGAAAATCAAGATGTGTTATATACATATATATTAATTTAAGATTCAATTTAAGGCTAACAGCACAGATTATTATCTCTGTCAACAAAGCAGAGGAATGCTCTGCGTGTGTGTGCGTGTGTGTATGTGTATGTGTATGTGTGTATACGTGAGATCATGGCGTATTGCCCTGCCTTGGAGCCTGCAATTCTAATTCCACCATTGGATTTTATCACTTTCAACTATGGAAGTTATTAGTCTCAAATTTGGTCAGCCAGGCACGGTGGCTCACGTCTGTAATCCCAGCACTTTGGGAGGCCGAGGTGGGCAGATCACCTGGGATCCAGAGTTCGAAGCCAGCCTGGCCAACATGGCAAAACCCCGTGTCTACTAAAAATACAAAAAGTAGCTGGGTGTGATGATGCACGCCTGTAATCCCAGCTACTCAAGAGGCTGAGACAGGAGAATCGCTTGAACCTGGGAGACAGAGGTTGCAGTAAGTCGAGATCGCGCCACTGCACTCCAGCCTGGGCGACAGAGCGAGACTCCGTCCTAAAACATAACTAAATAAATAAGTCTCAAATTTGGAGGTCTTGATTATAAAAAGACATTAGGTGGCAATACCCTAATAATTATTTATTGTGAATTAGCTATTTGTTGTTATTTTAAAACAACCCAAGAGAACTATAGGGTCTGTAAGAATATTACACTAAATATACGAATTCAGATGTGGGGAGGGAGGTTGTTGAAATTTCTTTAAATAGATATTTCATTTAATCCTATGTACATCTGGAAGTTCCAGGCAGACACTAGTTGCATTTCTCAGTGGAATCTTCAGCCTTACCTGATTGCGGTAGGTATGAGTTCACAATTATGGAGTCTTCCAATGCTGAAGCACATTCCCATGGATCCTTTTCCAGTCATAGCTATTCCAAGGTGAAGATGTAGCATATCTGCAAACAGAAGGCTAAGAGAGAACAATAAAATTTCTAATACTGTATTCTTCATGTTATATGTTGTGAAATCTCTTGCATTTAAAGTACTTACGTTCAATTTCTTTTAGTAATTTAGATGATCATTTTTCAGAGCAGGTTTATTCCAAGAACATACAATTATTAAAGGAACTGCCATTAACTAGTATTTACTTTCAGCTAGATAAGTAATTTTATAATTAAAAATTTAAAACCCATCATTAATAAGTTAAATAAATTTGTTTGATTTGTTGCATTGATTAGAGTGTGTACATTCCACCTTAGCTCTATCTCCCCCATTTTTTACTTGCTTTGTAATTTTTTTTTTTTTTTTAAGACAGAGTCTCGCTCTGTCACTAGGTTGGACTGCAGTGGTGTGATCTCAGCTCACTGCAACCTCTGCCTCCCACGTTCATGCGATTCCCCTGCCTCAGCCTCCCACGTAGCTGAGACTGCAGGCGTGTGTCATCATGCCCAGCTAATTTTTTGTATTTTAGTAGAGACGGGGTTTCACCATGTTGGCCAGGATGCTCTCCATCTCCTGACCTCGTGATCCGCCCGCCTCGGCCTCCCAAAGTGCTGGGATTACAGTTGGTCCCTATACAAATTTGGTGTCACCCAGTGTTGATAAGTTATGTTAAAATAATTGATAGTTAAAATAATAAGTGTTTGTTATTATTTCCACCGTTTTTAAAAGTTTTTTCCTCCAATCATGCACCTAGAAAACAGCATATTTTTATTTAAATTCAAATTTGTGTAACTCTCAGGATTGCACCCTAAAGTTCTTTATCAAGATCTACAATATCTGTGCCAAACTCAAAAACAATGAAATAATCCAATTTAAAAGTGGGCAAAAGATAGAAATAGACATGTTTCCAAATAAAACATACAAATGGCCAATAAGCATATAAAAATATGCTCAATATCACTAATCATCAGAGAAATGCAAAGTTAAAACCACAGAGAGATATCACCGTACACAAGTCAGAATGGCTGTTATTAAAAAGAGTTTTAAGAAACCAGATATTGGTGAGGATGAGGAGAAAGGAGAACGCTTATACATTGTTGGTGGGAATGTAAATTAGTACAACTACTATGGAAAACTGTGCAAAGATTTCTCAAAGAACTAAAAATATAACTATTATTTAATCCATAAATTTCACTATTGGGAATCTGTCCAGAGGAAAATAAATTATGTTATCAAAATATACCTGCACTCATATGTTTATTGCAACAGTGTTCACGATAGCAAAGATATGGAATCAACCTAAGTGTTCATCAATGGACAACTGGATAAAGAAAATGTGGCATATGTACAGAATGAAATACTCTTCAGCCATAAAAAAATGAAATAATGTCTTTTGCAGCAATATGGGTAAAACTGGAGGCCATTATCTTAAATGAGACAACTCAGACACAGAAAGACAAATACCTCGTATTCTCACTTGTAAGTGGGAGCTGAGCAATGTGTACAGTGGACTTAGAGTGTGAAATGAGAGACAATGGAGACTCAGCAGGATGGAGGAGTGGATGGTGAGAAATTACTTAATGGGTACAATGTAAGTTATTTGGGTGATGGGTACCCTAAAAGCACCTACTTAATCACTGCACCATCTATCCATGCATTAAATTATACTTGTACCCTATAAACTTATACATTTTTTTAAAAACCAAACAACACAAAAAGATTATCAGGTAGCTTTGTTAATGTTCATAGAACCAGTGGAATACATATCTTAATTTAATTTCCCTCACTAAAAGTTATTCATCAATATATTCAATAACTATTACATTAGATATCTACTAGGTGCTGAACATAAATAGGTACTACTGATTAAACTGTAAATGAGAAATAATACCTGTCTTAAGTCAACTTAATATTCAATATTAAAATACAGAACAGGAAGTCAATGATTAGTTGAAATTGGAAAACCAAGAGTATTTTAGAACTGGAGAAAGTATTCATTAGACATCCATAAAACTGAATAAAATATAGAATACAGAAAGAAGATGATGGAAAATGAGGTGGTAATGGTTCTCTGTTGTAAGCTAATTGAGGTCATTGTAATAGGGGTAGCTGTTATGTTGAGGACAGGAACTGAAACCATGAAGGAGACCCAGTCACTGACACAGGTATCAAGAAAACAATGTTTTCATGGTTTTCAAGGGTTCTCTTCTTTTTGCCCTACAGTTTTCTGCCAATGTCATATTTATTGCAGTTGTCCAGAATCCAGTGATAATGGAGAATAATTTTTTTTCTGCAACAGAGCAGCATGTGGTTCTGAGACAATAGGCAAACATTAATGTATTGAAAATTTTAAACTTGTTTTACAACATGAACTTTCACAGTTAAATTTATTATTATCCCAGCAATTACAAGCCTGCAGAATTTAAATCTAGAAGTCTTTAAGGACAGAAACACATAAACACCCACAGAGACATGTCACATTCTCCTTGGCTTTGATTCTAGAGTTTTTGTTAATTTTTCTTTTCAAGTATAAATGTCCTGCTGGGTACCAAAATTAACTTTTTTTGTCAATCCCTGATTTAAATTTTTTTTATTTTCCCCAAGATTCTGATATACATCTGAGGGTTCACATTTCCTTCTGAAGGGCCCACAGCATACTTCAAATTCCACATGATCAAAGTTAAAATCATCACCATCCATCAGAAAAATCCAGGATGAACCATAGATGTCATCCTTGATGCTTACTTCATATTCGCTCCCACAATTTTGTAGTTCTGCTGCCTTTTTGTCTTACCCAGGAAGCTACAAATTATCTCCCAAGTTGCATTTAGTAAATATTTTTAATAATTCCCAAAAACATTTGCACACTTCACTTCTAGCTTAGCATTTACTAGTTTTAAAGTACAAATGTAAGCCTCTTCTTCAGTAGGGTTTTCAATAATACATATACATATTTTCCTTTAACTTCAGCTACTAACACAAAGCCTGGCATGGAACAGATGATTGATATATCTTTGTGATACTCAAAGACTGCCATATTTTCCATATTATTTTCTGTCATTAGAGGAAGTAAGATATTTTAATCTGAGTTATATAATATAAAAGTATATCAAAAGATCAAGTTTCAATTTCAATGGCAATTGATAATATCAGTACAAGAAAATATTAGAAAATTTGTCATTAGTTCAAAAAACCTCTAGTCCTGTTAATTAAAGAACAATCAAATCTCACATTGGAATATACAGCCAAGAAGAAGACAAAAGCTATTGAAATCCTGCCACTGAAGCACTTCATTACAAAAAAAAGAAAGAGACTTACTGGGGATGTCCGCAGCTCTGAATAATTCTTGAGACACAAATAAATGACTGCTTAAGTTGTATA
Source organism: Pongo abelii (assembly GCF_028885655.2). NCBI lineage: Eukaryota > Metazoa > Chordata > Mammalia > Primates > Hominidae > Pongo > Pongo abelii. The sequence goes on along the minus strand of NC_071992.2, from coordinate 138,493,648 downwards.
TATCCAACATTAGACCATAAAGGAAGAAACATGATGCAAACCTGTAATGATAAAAAAAGAATGGGGGTATACTAAATATAGTATCTATACATTGTGCTTTATCTTCACATTTTTATATTTATTATATTACCTAGTTATAGGTATCCAAACATAAGGCAAAGACGTAATAATTCATGAAGAAAGGAAAAAATAAAAATCCCAAAATATGAAACGGGGCACATAGAAATATATATACCAAAATATCTGGATTTGGGAAGCTGCTACAGATAAGCACAGCATATTAAATCTGGAAGGATAGGAACATTATCTGCTAATTTGCTTGGAGTTCACTGGCATTCTCTGCGTATATGTGTTCTTTGAAAAATCATATATTTTGTTTGATGTTTAATTCATAAAATCTGTAAGTCATTGGCTTTGCTGCATATTTACCTTCCACATTTCCTGATTTGTATAATGGACGTAATCATGTCACGAATCTCCTGGTGTTCTTGAGAATTAAAGATAACATAGCATGCAGAGTGGGGTCTAGAATATTTTGATTGTTGAGTACATGTACCCATTATTATTGTGTATATTTTAATCATTGAAATATAAATACTGGAATATTTTGCCATAACATTTTCTGTATCTATTTAAAATAGTTTCTAAATATGCTTCTATAAGAAGTTTTTAGGTATATTGTTTAAAAACATGAATAATAAAATATAACATAAACTTATAAATTAGTCTCGTTCTGGAGAATATTTTTCTTTCCAAAAGAAACCATTTTTATCCCTTAGTGTATTATGTATTTTATAGAGGTTTTCTATGGATTATGGTTTTCTATGGATTATAATTTCATATATGTGTCATTTTATAAAAACAAATGCAGCCATACATACATGGTACTATACATCTTCTTTTTCTTTAAATGTGTATATATGTTATATATAAGGTTTATATGTAATTTATGCATACATACAAAGAGAATCAATATTCTCTTTATTGAATATAATTGTTTAACTATAATCCTTGGGAAACATGAGATATGTATACAACACTTCCAGAGCTAGATCCATTTCCTGTAATGAAAAACAATGGAAATGTGGAGTCTTGGGTTATATATGTGTGTAAAAGTTCACAAAGTAATATTCAAAAGCATGTTTTTCTTCCTTTTTTTTTTAATTTAGGTGATGGTCACAAAACGTACAATTAGCCATTTTAACATGTATATTTCAGTGACATTTTGTACATCCTCAATGTTGTGCAACCATCATCTCTTTCTAGTTTCAAAACGTTTGTTCATTGAAGAACACCTCATAGGCATTAAGTAATCACTCCTGATTACCCCCATTCCTGATCCCTTGGCAACCCACTAATCTACTTTCCATCTCTAGGGATTTGCCTATTCTGAATATTTCATAAGAAATTAATTATAAAATATGTGACTTTTAGTATGTGGCCACTTTCACTTAGCATAACAATTTTAAGGTTCGTCTAAGTTGCAGCATTGTGTCAGTACTTCATTCCCTTTTATGGCTGAATAAAATTCTATTGCATGTATACATCACATTTTGTTTATATATTCATCTGTTGATGCAAATTTGGGTTGTTTATACCTTTTGGCTATTGTTAATAGTGCTGCTATAAGTATTTGTGAAAAATATATGAGTACTTATTTTCGATATTTTAAAATATATATCTAGGGGTGGAATTACTGGATCATATGGTAAATTTATGTTTAACTGTCTGAGGAACAGCAAAACTGTTTTCTGTGGAAGCTGTGCCATTTCACATTCCCACCAGCTATGTAGGAGGGCTCTAATTTCTCCACATCCTTGTCAGCGCTTGTTATTTTCCAATTTTTAATTGGAATGTGAAATGGTATCTCATTTTGGTTTGATTTGCATTTTCTTAATGACCAGTGATGCCAACAATCTTTTCATGTGCATATTGACCATTTGTATATTGTCTCTGGAGAAATGTCTATTCAAGTCCTTTACTTGTTTTTGTTTTTGTTTTTTGTTTTGAGAGGGAGTTTCACTCTTGTCTCCCAGGCTGAAGTGCAGTGGCACGATCTCCACTCACGGCAACCTCTGCCTCCCAGGCTCAATCGATTCTCCTGCCTCAGCCTCCCAAGTAGCTCGGATTACAGGCACCCACCACCATGCCTGGCTAATTTTTTTGTTATTTTTTAGTAGAGATGGGGTTTCATCATGTTGGCCAGACTGGTCTCGAACTCCTGACCTCAGGTGATCCGCCCATTTTGGCCTCCCAAAGTGCTGGGATTACAGGCATGAGCCACCATGCCCAGCCCTTTACGTGTTTTCTTAAGTTGGGGTCTTTGTCTTTTTGTTAAGTTTTCAGAAGTTTTTATATTCTGGATACTAAATCCTTATTAGATACACAACTTGCAAAGTATTTTCTCCCATAATGTAACTTTTTTTTTCTCTTTTTAAATAATGTATTTTGATGCCCTAAAGTTCTAATTTTTATAATGTCCAAATTTATCTTTTTATTCCCACTTACGATTTTCTGTCAAATCTAAGAATTTCTTGCCAAATCTTAGGTCATGAAGATTTACCTTGATGTTTTCTTCTAATAGTTTTATAGTTTACGCTCTTATATTTAGGTTGTTGATTCACATTGAATGAATTTTTATATTTGGAGTGAGGTAAGGGCCCAACTTCATTCTTCTGCATGTGGAAATAAGTTATCCCTTGAAAAGACACTATTCTTTCCCTATTGAATGGTTCAGGCACCATTGTTGATAATCATTTAGCCATAGATGTGTTGTTTATTTCTCAACTTTGGATTATCTTCAATTAGTCTGTGTTCATACTTATAAGAGTACTAGATTGTTTGGATTACTTTGTAACTACAAAGTTGCTTCTGTAACTTTGTTGTAAGTTTTGAAATTGGGAAGTGTGAGTCTATCATCTTCATTTTTCTTTTTCAAGGTTGTTTTGGCTACCCAGGGCCCACTGCAATTCTATATGAATTTGTAGATCAGCTTTTCTTTCTTTTTTTCTTTTTTAAGAGATGTTTTCTTCTTCTGTTCCCCAGGTTAGAGGGCAATCGCACGATCATATGTCACTGTAATCTTGAACTCCTGTGCTCAAGCAATACAGCTGCCTTAGCCTCCTGAGTACCTAAGACCACAGGCACATGCCACCACATTTGACATTTTTTTTATTGTACTTTAAGTTCTGGGGTACATGTGCAGAACATGCAGGTTTGTTACATAGGTATACATGTGCCATGGTGGTTTGCTGCACCCATCAACCCATCATCTACATTGTGTATTTCTCCTAATGCTATCCGTTCCCTAGCCCCCCATCTCCCAACAGGCCCCAGTGTGTGATGTTCCCCTCCCTGTGTCCATGTGTTCTCATTGTTCAACTCCCACTTATGTGTAGAGCATGTGGTGTTTGGTTTTCTGTTCTCATGTTAGTTTGCTGAGAATGATGGTTTCCAGCTTCATCCACATCCCTGCAGAGGACATGAACTCATCCTTTTTTATGGCTGCATAGTATTCCATGGTGTATATGTGCCACATTTTCTTTATCCAGTCTATCATTGCTGGGCATTTGGGTTGGTTCCAAATCTTCGCTGTTGTGAACAGTGCTGCAGTAAACATACGTGTGCATGTGTCTTTATAGTAGAATGATTTATAATCCTTTGGGTATATACCCAGTAATGGGATTGCAGGGTCAAATGGTATTTCTAGTTCTAGATCCTTGAGGAACTGCCACGCTGTCTTCCACAATGGTTGAAGTAATTTACACTCCCACCAACAGTGTAAAAATGTTCCTATTTCTCCACATCCTCTCCAGCACCTGTTGTTTCCTGACTTTTTAATGATTGCCATTCTAACTGGTGTGAGATGGTATCTCACTGTGGTTTTGATTTGCATTTCTCTGATGGCCAGTGATGGTGAGCATTTCTTCATGTGTTTTTTGGCTGCATAAATGTCTTCTTTTGAGAAGTGTCTGGTCATGTCCTTCGCCCACTTTTTGATGGGGTTGTTTGTTTTTTTCTTGTAAATTTGTTGGAGTTCATTGTAGATTCTGGATATTAGCCCTTTGTCAGATGAGTAGGTTGTGAAAATTTTCTCCCATTATGTAGGTTGCCTGTTCACTCTGATGGTAGTTTCTTTTGCTGTGCAGAAGCTCTTGAGTTTAATTAGATCCCATTTGTCAATTTTGGCTTTTGTTGCCATTGCTTTTGGTGTTTTAGACATGAAGTCTTTGCCCATGCCTATGTCCTGAATGGTATGGCCTAGGTTTTCTTCTAGGGTTTTTATGGTTTTAAGTCTTACATTTAAGTCTTTAATCCATCTTGAGTTAATTTTTGTATAACGTGTAAGGAACATATCCAGTTTCAGCTTTCCGCATATGGCTAGCCAGCTTTCCCAACACTGTTTACTAAATAGGGAATGCTTTCCCTATTGATTGTTTTTGTCAGGTTTGTCAAAGATCAGATGGTTGCAGATGTCTGGTGTTATTTCTGAAGCCTCTGTTCTGTTCCATTGGTCTATAAATCTGTTTTGGTACCAGTACCATGCTGTTTTGGTTACTGTAGCCTTGTAATATAGCTTGAAGTCAGGTAGTGTGATGTCTCCAACTTTGTTCTTTTTTGCTTAGGATAGTCTTGGCTATGTGAGCTCTTTTTTGGTTCCATGTGTAATTTAAAGTAGTTTTTTTTCCAACTTTGTGAAGAAAGTCAATTACTTTAGGCAGTATGGCCATTTTCATGATATTGATTCTTTCTATCCATCAGCATGGAATGTTTTTCCATTTGTTTGTGTCCTCTTTTATTTCCTTGAGCAGTGGTTTGTAGTTCTACTTGAAAAGGTCCTTCACGTCCCTTGTAAGTTGGATTCCTAGGTATTTTATTCTCTTTGTAGCAATTGGGAATGGGAGTTCACTTATGATTTGGCTCTCTGTTTGTCTGTTATTGGTGTATAGAAATGCTTGTGATTTTTGCACACTGGTTTTGTATCCTGAGACTTTGCTGAATTTGCTTATCAGCTTAAGGAGACTTTGGGCTGAGACGATGGGGTTTCCTAAATATACAATCATGTCATCTGTAAGCAGAGACAATTTGACTTCCCCTTTTCCTAAGTGAATACCCTTTATTTCTTTCTCTTGCCTGATTGCCCTGGCCAGAACTTCCAATATTATGTTGAATAGGAGTGGTGAGAGAGGGCATCCTTGTCTTCTGCCAGTGTTCAAAGAGAATGCTTCCAGTTTTTGTCCATTCAGTATTATACTGGCTGTGGGTTTGTCATAAATAGCTCTTATTACTTTGAGATATGTTCCATTAATACCTATTTTATCAAGAGTTTCTAGCATGAAGGGCTGTTGAATTTTGTCGAAGGCCTTTTCTGCGTCTATTGAGACAATCATGTGGTTTTTGTCATTGGTTCTGTTTATGTGATGGATTACGTTTATTGATTTGTATATGTTGAACTAGCCTTGCATCCCAGTGGTGAAGCCGACTTGATCATGGTGGATAAGCTTTTTGATGTGCTGCTGGATTCAGTTTGCTAGTGTTTTATTGAGGATTTTTGCGTCAATGTTCATCAGGGATATTGGCCTAACATTTTCTTTCTTTGTTGTGTCCCTGCCAGGTTTTGTCATCAGGATGATGCTGGCCTGTTAAAATGAGTTAGGGAGGAGTCCCTCTTTTTCTATTGTCTGGAATAGTTTCAGAAGGAATGGTACCAGCTCCTGTTTGTACCTCTGGTAGATGGTGGTGGATAAGCTTTTTGATATGCTGCTGGATTTTTTTTGCCAGTATTTTATTGAGGATTTTTGCATCGACGTTCATCAGGGAATATTGGCCTGAAATTTTATTTGTTGTGTCTCTGCTAGGTTTTGGTATCAGGATGACGATGGCCTCATAAAATGAGTTAGGGAGGAGTCCCTCTTTTTCTATTGTTTGGAATAGTTTCAGAAGGAATGGTACCAGTTCCTCTTTGTACCTCTGGTACATTTTTGGTTGGTAGGCTATTACTGCCTAAATTTCAGAACTTGTTATTGGTCTATTCAGGGATTGTACTTCTTCCCGGTTTGTATATGTCCAGGAGTTGATTCATGTCTTCTAGATTTTCTAGTTTATTTGTGTAGAGGTGTTTATAGTATTCTCTGATGGTAGTTTTTTTATTGTTGTTTTGTTTGTTTGTTTTTACAAGTAATACAGTCAAATACACAAAATCTTATTTATATGAATTGACACACATGAAAAGTATTCTTTAAAATCCATGCAGGCATGATGTGCCATCTCTCCTTTTCTTGTCTTCTGGACAGATTTTGAGTTTCTAAAGGAAGAGAAGAGTTTATGAGATTCAAAGCACAGGCAGAAGTGAGTCACCGAATTGGTAAGAAGACCATTCTCCATCTCACCATGACCTCACATGCATCTGTGGAACACAGAAGATAAGGACTGGAGAGGCAGTGGCAATTGCTGAGAACTGTTGTTTCCTTTGCAGTAGCAGAAAATTGTATGCCTCCCAGGTGAACAGTGTTCACAGCAAATACATGGAAAGGAAACACTTCTAAGCAGACAATCTAGGTGATTCTTTACAAAAGCAAATATGATCATGGCAGACTCTGACTTTAATCATTCAAAGGCCTCCTGTTGTTCATAAAATAAAAAGCAATGGCCAGGCATGGTGGCTCACGCCAGTAATCCCAGCACTTTGGGAGGCTAAGGTGGGTGGATCACCTGAGGTCAGGAGTTTGAGACCAGCCTGGCCATCATGGTGAAACCCTGTTTCTACGAAAAATACAAAAACTAGCCAGGTGTGGTGGTGCATGCCTGTAATCTCAGTTACTCAGGAGGCTGAGGTGGGCTAATCACTTGAACCAGGTGAGGGGCTTGGAGGGGCATGGAGGTTGCAGTGAGCCAAGATTGTGCCACTGCACTCCAGCCTGGGCAACAGAAAGTCCGTCTCAAAAAGAATAAAAAATAAAAATAAATAAAAAGCAATAGTGATCACAATTATACACATTCTCATAGTATCCCCACATTTCACCTCAGTGAGCATTAAATAATTAATTGTATGATTGGTTGTTTAATATGAATCTCAAGTACTAGAATACAGTGTCACATAAGGATAGACACCATTATGTCTTTTACTCTGTATTCTCTCTAGAAACCAGCAAAGAGCCTAGCCCACTGGCTACATAAATGAATGAATTATTCTTTTGAATATAATTGGGAGTTTCCAGCTAAGTAGTAGAAATGTATTCTCCATATAAACACTAAAAGGTGGTGGAAGAGATTGACTTTGTGTAGAAAATGTCAAGGTGTGAAAGGGAGTAAATCTGAATGTAAGCACTGATAAGCTTCAAGCTTCTCGTGCCAAGCTTGGAGATTTGGAGATGACCTGTTTGGCTATAATTTGTGAGCTCACGGTCTGCCTTGCAGAGACTGCCCTTTAGTTCATCTGCCCCAGGGGATTCCTAAAGTGGATTTCTTCAACTTCTGCAAAAGCACACGATTTCCCAGGCTTCCTCATGTACCTCTTTCAAGTACTCCAGTTCCAGAAGCTTCTTTATAGGTACACTATGGCTGTCTTTTATCAATTCTAGTGATAAGATAACATTAGATTTTACCCTTTGTTTCTAAGTTTGTTGACATTTGTCTTCTCTCTGCTGGGGCTTTCATCCCTGCTATCTTTCTTAGATGCTTGCTAATCTCTTCTGATAATTACCATCCTGACAGGAGCCACAGCTACCCACTGAGTCTTATCTGCCCCAGCTTTTCCCAACTCATATATTTTGCCACTGAATGTTTTCAGAAATCATGTTCCAGAGTTTCAGAATGTTCAAATTTTATGAAAAATGAACAACATAATCAAATTCTCCTTGCTCACATCTCTTTCCTCTATAGATTTCCATGCATCTTTATCCCAGGTAATTCTCTTGTTCATGGCCTCTTTTTATAAGAATAATTTAAATAATTTAAAGAATAATATATACAAATAATTATTTTATACATTATTAAAGACCCATTATAAAATAGGCATTACCCTATGCACCTTGTATATATTACTTATAATTCTTACAAGAGTCTTGCAAGGTAGGAATTATCCCATTTTCCAGATAAGGAACAGTGAGACACTATCAATTCCTTTTGAGAGAGTTCACATCCTATAGATTCTGTGGGACAAAGTGTCTTCCCTGAGATATCCTAGAGGTGAAGGATGGTGTATCCTCCTCCTCTTCACCTCTTGGAAATATAAGATTAACTGAATGTTTCATCCTTGTCACATATAGAGGGGACTAAGAATCCCACAATATGACTTTCAGGTATCCCGGGACATACAAGAAGGAAATTGTCAGGGTTTTCTCTTTTAAACTAATTAGTAGGTAAATCCCCAAATATTCCTAGCTCCAAAGAAGGCATGAGTCATGACAGAGCACAGTTGGACTTGGTCTCAGGGTTGTTGCCTTCAGGAGGTAAAAGCAGCACTAAGTTTAAATTGCATTGTGCCTTTGAAATTGCAGTGCAGCTATATCCATGTCCCAGCTGTATATGTTTCTCTCAAAAATATTATCTACACTGACACCTGATAAACATTTCTAAATAGAAATATTGTATGATCTTGATGTAAAACTCTTCCATGAGTCTTACCTACTTTGGTTAAGCACGGACTGTACTGTGACTTATGAGATGCTTCAGAATATGTATCCCACTGGGTCTCCACACATTAGCAGCCCCTGTTTCCTCTCTGCCTTTTGGATTACAGCCATATGAGTGAGTTTTGTTTGTTCCTACATACCTTGTTATGTTTGTGAATGCTGCTCTGTCTACTCACACCACTCATTATCTTTACCCTCAGAAGTAACTATTACTGATGGAATTATGTCTGATCCTTCATGTATGTTAGGGAAAGAGAATCGCTGAGAATCTCTGCATATGGATTTCTACACAGTTATGGTAGATTGTGTAGAAATCTACCATACAATGGACACTGTAAAGAAATTATGTATTTACATGACTTTCTTTGCTAGCTAAAAGCTTCCTGCATTATACATGTTTTTATCTCAGTGCCTGGTACACAGTTGATTATAAATTGTTAGTAATGGAATATGTGAGTGTTGGAATGTTTTCCAGAAAGATGGCTTACAAAAGTACTTCTTTCTTTCCTTTTTAAGATATTCACCTTCAAGATTAATGGAGGCCTCTATTTGAGGTTTTGGTTCCTTAAATAAAGGACAGTATAGAAATACAAAATTGTCTTTATCAATATAGTGCTTCTAACTCAGTCTTGCTGTTATCTTGAGTAACTTTAAAATATTTTTAAATGTCCCAAACACCAACACAAATACAAAAGGATAAAAGAACATAATCCTGTATAACTACGTTCAGAAATGGTAAACCCAAGGCATTTTAAGAGATGAGTGGATTTGTTGGCATTTAGAACTTGATATGAGGACACTTAGGAAAATGAAAATTCTTATGACCACTACAATTATTATTTAAAGTTCTATTTTCAGCAATTCATAAAATTCAGCTCCAAAAAAGAACCTCAAAGGACACATTCTCAGCAAAGATTTGCAAATTGCAGACTCTCCTTCAAAGGCTCCTTTTTACTTAAAAGGGAAACACTTGACCACAGTGGTTCCTAGTTTCCAGTAATGAGCTCACAGCCTCAGCTGTTGCATCTTTCTTAATGCCAAGTCTGCTTGATGGTTACTGACATAGTGTGTCTTTGAAATTGCAGGTAAGTTACAAAGAAAGCTATTTCTTAAAACAACAGACTTTGTAAAGCCGCAGATGGGTATGTGGCATCCACGATCCTGCCCCTGTCTCACAAACAATACTTGGCATTTTCATCAGCAGCCTGCATGAGTTGAGGATTGCATCATGTCAGGGAATCCTGGAAGGTCTCTATGGGCACCTATAAAGACAGCCAGCATTGTTATCTGGTTGTTCCTATGAGAGAGAGAGGAAACCACAAGTTTTGAATTCGACCTTTGAACAAATAATTGAATGAATTAAAAATGTCCCACAGAGATCAACTCCCATCCCTCGTGTGCCCATAAGGACTTCTCATTTCCTAGTAACAGAATTTGTATTATGTTTTTGAAGTTAAGCCTTAATTAAAACAATAGTTAAAGCTTAATGAAGTATAGTTCGGATTCTTTTTTAAAAGGCAATAAGTAAATATTTTATGCATGAAAATTTTGAAGATCCTACCATCCAGGAATTCAGTCATATAGCCAATGTTTATCAAAAGCCTCTACATATCTGGTTAAGTGCTAAGGATGGAGAATACAAATGTGGATTTCTTTTTTACTACCCTCAAGTTACTCAATGTTAGACAAAGAAAAACATCAAGAGGAACCAACATTTTTAACAAACAATTACAGTTTGAAAAGCACTAAGAGGCCGGGCACGGTGGCTCACACTTGTAATCCCAGCACTTTGGGAAGCCAAGGCAGGCAGATCACCTGACGTCGGGAGTTCGAGACCAGACTGACCAACATGGAGAAACCCCATTTCTACTAAAAATACAAAATTAGCTGGGCGTGGTGGCGCATGCCTATAATCTCAGCTACTCGGAAGGCTGAGGCAGGAGAATCACTTGAACCCAGGAAGCGGAGGTTGCAGTGAGTCGAGATCAAGCCATTGTACTCCAGCCTCGGCAACAAGAACGAAACTCTGTCTCAAAAAAAAAAAAGAAAAAAAAAAGCACTAAGATCCAGATCTGGATGTTTTATGATGATAAAGAACTTGGTATTTTATTCTTCCCAGAAAAATATCTAAAATTATCAGGTTAATACGTTTTAAAGAGGACTATGCCAACTGGAGAGGAAAATTAGAACATACTTCTAAAGTCCCATTAATTCATTATATGACAGCTTATTGGACACATTTTTGTTATATATAAATAGAATAATAGTACTACGTACTTTCAATTTTTAAAAATATGCAAGTAGATAAGAAAATGCTTTCTTAAACAGTAATAATGCTGCTAAAAAATTATTATTAGCCTATTAGCAATCTTTTTCAATCTTATTTTCCCTCTTTTATGTGGAAGAGAGTATCAACTGACAAATATAACAGCTATCACACTTTATATAATTTTATTGTGTTTTCATGAAAGTAAAAACAAACTCATTTTACATCAGGGTGCTAAGGATGGGGAATAGAAATGTGGATTTCTTCTTCACTGCCTTTAAGTTGCTTAAGTTACTCAGTGTTACTTAAAACAATGTTACATGTCTCTTTCAGGTGAAAAGACAGTATCTCAATTCAAACTCGCCCAAGAAAAAATAAATTCGTCGATGAAAGCCATTTAATTTATTGGCACATGCCATATCATAATCAGACAAAACTGACTCAAGAATCTCAAAGGAGGTTAACTAAACTATTTATCTTCCCATAATTCAATTCTACTATATAAAGTGCTTAAAGATATGCCTGACACATAGTAGCCATTCTGTAAGTATTAAAGAAAAATAAATGAATAAACAAATAATTACATCCCATTGTGGGTTAGTCTCATTTGATTTTATTGCAAGCATTTTAAGGCTACATAAGATAAATATTAGGAGTCCTAAATGTATATTCTTCTATTTTAGAAAACACAGTGGGAAGAGATCAGTTTGGCCACTGTCGTTAATTCTATGGAATCAGCCTGATTTTCCCCTCGTGTCATATGCCTATACGTGAACAAATCCTTGGGTCCAGCAATATTGGATACTATAATTGGAACTCACATCATGTGGAACAAGAAGGGGTATCTCACTGCTACAAGGGCACAAACAATACGTATCTACCATATTTCACTTTTTGAATACCCAGAATCCCCATCATTTTTTATTTCAAGTATGCAATCCCGAAAAAAAGATCACAAAGGTGAACTTCTGCTTCCAACCAAGATGGAGTAATATGAAGGAATGGGGGAACAATTTTTTTTTTTTTTTTTTTGAGATGGAGTCTCGTTGTGTCGCCCAGGCCGGACTGCAGTGACGCAATCTCAGCTCACTGCAAGCTCCGCCTCCCGGGTTCACGCCTTCTGTAGCCTCAGCCTCCTGAGTAGCTGGGACTACAGGCACCCACCACCACGCCCGGCTAATTTTTTGTATTTTTAGTAGAGATGGGGTTTCACTGTGTTAACCAGGATTGTCTCTATCTCCTGACCTCGTGATCTGCCCGCCTTGGCCTCCCAAAGTGCTGGGATTACAGGCCTGAGCCACAGCACCTGGCCTGGGGGAACAATTTTAACCCAATAAGAATGTTTTTAAAAAGCCAGAATCCAAACACACACAAAAACAGTTAACATCTTAGTAGTGTAAGAATAAAGACATTCCTCCTAAAATCAGGAACAAAATAGAGATGGACTCTTTACTTCTTTTCAACATTATACCTAAAGTTCTTGTCAGTGCAATAATGCAAGAAAAAAAGAAATAACACATTTCCAGATTGCTAAAAAGGATACAAAATTGTCTTGATTTGCAGACCACATGATCATGATACCACTTATAGACAAATCTAGGAAATAAGCTCATGTGGAATGACAAAATCATATCAGTGGTTTTCTGGAGACGTGGAAATAATCAGGAGAGGATTTGAAGCAAGAGATTACAAAAAGGCAAAAGGAAATTTACAGGGATGACAGGTATGTTTATTACCTTGATTGTGCTGCTCATTTCATAGCACAATATATAAGTCAAAACTTACCAAATTGTTCACTTTAAATGTGTTTAATATATGCCAATTGTATCTCAATAAAATGGTTTTATAAAAAGCAAAACAAAATATTTTCATAATGTGTTAGAGTTCATCAGAGAAACAGAAATACATACACACACACACATACACACACACACACACACACACACACACAGAAAGAGAGAGATGAAGAAATGGAGAGAGAGAGGTTTTAAAGCACTAGCTCATGCTACTGTGGAGCTGGCAAGTCTGAATCTGTAAGGCAAGCCAGCAGGCTGAAAACTCAGGATTTTACTGTTCCAGTTTTGAGGCAGAATTCCTTCTTTGGGAAACCTCAGTGTTTGTTCTTAAGGGTTGCTTGCAGCCCACCTATATTGTGGAAAGTGCTATGATCTGAATGTTTCTGCTTCCTTCGAATTCATTTGTTGAAATCCTAATCCCTAAAGCAATGGTCTTAGAGGTTGGACCGTTTGAGAAATGATTAGGTTGTCAGGTCAGAGCTTTAGGAATGAGGTCAGTGGCCTTATAAATGCGGCCCCAGAGAAACCCTCACCCTTCTATCATGTGAGAACACCGAGAAAATGCTAACTGTGAGCCGGAAAGTGGTTCCTTGCCAGAGACTGAATCTGTCAGCACCTTGGCCTTGGACTTTCCAGCCTCCAGAACTGTAAGAAATAAATTGCTGATGTTAACATGCTACCCACTTTATGGTATTTTGTTGTACCAGCCTGAACAGACCAAGACAGAAGTAAATGTCCTTTACGTAAAGTCAACTGACTCTAAATGTTAATCACATCGAAACAATATCTGCACAGCAATAGCTAGACTAGTATTTAACCAAATACTAGTCAAATACTAGTTCCTGCCTAGGAACAACCTTGCAGTTAAAAGAATTCACATATAATGAACCACCATATAATACAATCATTCACACACACACACACACACACACACACACACACTTGTCTCCTCCATAAGGAGATAACCTAGAATCACATTTATAACTGCTTTTAGCTCTAAGTAAGGAATTTTGAGATTATTTTCATGCCTTTCATCCAGGTCAGAGGTGGCTTCCTGATTATCCTGAGACATACGATGAAGTAAATATAGTCACTGAAAAAATCTTCCAAAAATATAGAGGTACAGGGAGAACACCATTAAAACTCCAATTTAAAAAACAAGGACAGGCAAAGCAAATACAGTAAATATCTGTATATGGAAGATGTCACATGCTATTTGGCTAGGGTAGGGAAAATAATCCCTCTCTGATAATAGTGTGAGTTCTTTAGTTTGGCAATCTGGTAGCACACAGTTCTCTCTGAGATAATTTTATTCGTCATTGACGGAACCCAGAGCATTTTAAGTGAACATAATAAGGGACAGACAGCAATCCATTTCAATGGGCTAAATCATGCAGGTCTAGGAACTATCTTGCAGTTCAAAGAGTTTCACAGACTTTTGTAAAAAATTGTTGGGAGTTTCTCTGAATAAATATAACACCCTATTAGGCAGCTAGTCAATTTGATTATAAGAAACACCATAGATTAGAAACTAATTATAGAAATGTAACTCCATAATTGTTGAATCGGGATCATACTTTCGTTTCTTTTTCTAGGCAATAGTCTTCTGTCCTTTCTATCCTTTCCCACAGGCCTCAAAGTAATGACATCCATTAGGATCTCTATCAAAGGGCAATGTAAAATAACAGGCATGAGTGATGAAGCATAGCTCAACAGTTGCCTCTTACAAAGATGTGTCCTGTAAAATGGAAACAGTTATTACCTTTGCCTTATGAAGTCAAGACAAGGAGATGATGGAAGGGTGGGGTAAAAAGAATCAACATTACTCGTTTTCTAAATACCCCTGAATCCAAAAACTAATCCCCGTTGCACTTGTTGCTTAACTGTCTATTTGCACTTCACCTTTGAGCAAAATGTTTTATTTTGTTGTGTTTAGTTCCTGGAGACCAAAGGCTTATCTGATCCTCTGTACTCTAGGATTGCTGCCTTCAGGTAGAAAAGCTCCTATCTTAAGAAAAGAACTACATGTCATCTCTTTTCAAATTCAGGTATGATGGCTGAGATTGAAATGGGTTCTTTTCTATCAGAATTCTTCTAATGTCTGTAAGAAACAATTAACATATTCCACCATCATGTGATTTTTTTATTTAAGTTTTCTGCCCTTCTAGGTTTGGTATGTACCTGGTCTAAACTCAAGTAACAGTTGGTTTTAATTTAGCCATCTCTTTTTTTTAGTGTTAAACAAGTTTTGTCAAATTTCTAACCAGAGATAGAGCTTCCTGTCACCTCTCCTCCCAAATGATCTACAGTTCATTTTATTTCAATCAGTTCCTTGTTTCACAGTATGTTACTTTTAACACTGCAATCCTGGTTTAAATTTCTGTATTTTTGGGTAAATTATTTTATTTGAAAGCCAACAGAAATTCAACTAAAACTAGCTGACATGAAGAGCATTCAGTAAATTTTTTATTCTGGAAGTTTAAGAATAGATAAACTTTCAGGCCAATTGGATCCAGAGATGCAACTGATGCTGTAAACTTTCTCTTCCTCTGTGATATGTTGTGGCTGTGTCCTCACCCAAATCTCATCTTGAATTGTAGCTTCCATAATCTCTATGTGTCATGGGAGGGACCCAGTAGGAGGTAACTGAATCATAGGGGTGGATTTTTCCCATGCTGTTCTCATGATAGTGAATAAGTGCCATGAGATCTGATGGTTTTATAAAGGGCAATTCACCTGCACATGTTCTCTTGCCTGCCACCATGTAAGACATGCCTTTGATCCTCCTTCACCTTCTGCCATGATTGTGAGGCCTCCCAGCCATGTGGAACTGTGAGCCCATAAAATCTCTTTTTCTTTATATCCCAGTCTTGGATATTTCTTCATAGCAGTATGAAAATGGACCAATACACTCTGCTTCCTTCTAAATATTGGCATTGTTCTAGCTCACAGTAGCTGATTCCCATGCATATAGCCTATATCATACATTTGAAGAAAAAGTTATGTGACTCATGATATGTTTTAGAGGGGACTTTGTGAGTCAAGTCAAGGAGTCAACATACGGGCAGTAAATTCTTTTGCAGAAGTGGTGGGGGAATGTAGATTAGGAGAGTGTGAAAGGTGGGTGGCATAAATAAAGAATAGGGAGAGGGAAAAATATTCACCCTTTTAACAGCTAAAACTGAAGCTGATTCTGTTGTGGATACAAAATATTAGCTACTTCTATCTCTCTTAGTGGTGCTGTATAAGGGGAACCTAAAGAGACTGAACCTTTCTCTGATTAATATTGGACATTAATAATGATTAAAACTTGAAGGTAGGCCTTCTCCTTTACTCAATGAAAGTTTCTTTTCTTTTCTTTTCTTTCTTTTTTTTTTTTTGAGACAAAGTCTCATTCTGTGGCCCAGGCTGGAGTGCAGTGGTGCTCCAGTGTTGTGACATACAACAGTGGATGAATTTTGAAAAAAAATGTATACATATTCTCTTATTTTTTCTTTATTGGGGTATTTTGCATTTTTCACCATTATAAACAATGTCTTCATGCATATGCTTGAATATGCATATATAAATATATGTCTCAAGCCACATCTTTAAGTACCCCCCCAGAACAGATTTCAAAGCATGGATTTGCTAGATAAAAGCACATAAATATTTTAACATCAAAATAATAAAATTGATAAAAAGCATAGTCAATACACACACTTATATAGTGCATACATATATATTATGCATACAATATACTACGTATATATAACATTATATATAGTATTACATCAATACATATGTATTGGGTTTTATTTGAATTTCTTTGCTTGGGGTGAGTGGATATCTGTATAGTATTCTTATTTGTGAATTTTATTTGTGTTTGTCTGGTATAGGTTTTAAAATTGTAAAACAAAAATTACATAAAATACATTTTCAATATTTTTGAAAGCATTTTGTCAGTCTGGGTCAAGAGTTTTAAAATGTTATCATTTTTAATTTGGCTTCACTGCACCTCCAGCCTGGGTGTCAGAGTGAGACTGTGTCTCAAAAAAGAAAAAAAGAAAATTAAAATTTTATGGTCAATATCCTGATATGTACATTTTATCAATAAGTAAAATATACTATCCCTTTTTATACTTTTTTTTATGTCTTGGGAAAATAAAATATTTAAAAATGTGTAATTTCTACCCATATCCCCAAATTCTCCTTCCATCACCTTGATCTACATGTCATATTTATAATGTACCATACATATTCTCTCTCACTTCAAGTAAAAGAGAAAAAAGAGGGAGAGAAGCCATATGCATTAAAATTTTTATAACGGTTAATTCTGAGTAGTTTGGGTTTTGGGTAATTACAATTACTTTTTTTACCCTTTTCTTTTTAAATTTTCAGTTCAATTTTATAATCAACAAAAGTAAATAAACTAAGGAAAATTCCAAAGGCTCAGAGAGGTAGGTTAGCCTAGCCCAGCTGGGGCCCTTCTCTGGCAGGCGGGCACAGCAGATGTGCTGAGTGGACATGCCTCCAGTGTGCTGAGAGATGGTAGGAAAGATCGTGCATGCCTCTGGGCCATTTGTGGACAGTCTTATAGGGACCTCCTTTGGCTCAAAACTACATGTTGTAGAAGTAAGGTCTGGATTCCCAGGAATAACAATCCAACTGATGGCACATGCAGCCAACCCCACCCCATGGTTGACAGATGAGAGCCATGCACTGTAAGGTTGCTAGATAGAGGTGGAGAGTACTTGTAGATTGTCTCACTTCAGTGGTTTTGAACAGTGTTAACAATCCTGTCTAGAACAGTATATTTTGTGGTCAATATCTTTCCTTTTTGTGATTGTTTTACCTTTATCCATTAAGAAAAGTGTGGCAGAGCTCTGCTCTCTTCATGACACTCACAATGTAAAGGCAGTAATGTGGAAAAGCAGAGTCGGGGTTGGGCCCCAATGGCTGCCATATGCTGCTGTCTGATATTTCCCGAGAAGTCCCTTGGGGTGGAGTAATGAGTGAGTGTTTCGGATGTTAGTGAATGGGAAACAACAGAAAACTTATGAGCAAGCTTGTAAAAAAACCTCAGCCACTGGGATGAGATTCAATAAAATAAGACTAAAATTTCTTTTCTGGGAAAAGAAGAAAATAATCTTTCATTGGACTTAAAAGTAAAGATTTTATTTAGCCAGGCAAAGAACATTGCCTGTTTTTTCACTATTTTCATTAGAATGATAATACCTGGTGTGTTTAGCTTCTGAGCTGTAGTGAGCGTCACACAGAGCTTCCCAGCCTGAGCATTGCCTAAATATTATTTGGTAACAGGGAGAGATTTAGGTGTTCAAAGATAGGTGATACCTGATTTACAAATGTAATAAATTATGAGAGAGCATCATCTACAAAGCAAAAACAGAAAGTGACAGAGAGAAATGTTAAAAGGAACATAATCCCATAGTCTCATAGCATTCCATTCAATTAGTTCTGTTAGACATTCATGACTGACTCAGGACACAACAATTTAAGTAGGGCAGAGGGGATGTGGAAACAACTGAAAGAAACAGGACAAAGATGATTTAAAACATTGAAAACAGCCTAAGAGGATCTATCTTAGATATCTGCTGGTGGTATGACTGAACCTATCTGGGTATATGAGTGTTCTCACCTGTGAAAGAAAAAGTTGAAATGAATGGTGGGCTTTTCTGGCATGAAATTCGTATCAGAATTGATGACTTAATCACTTCCCCAAATGCCTCACCTCTTAATACCACCACAATAGGGCTTAAGTTTTTACACATATATTTTACACATATATTTTAGATTTCAGATCATGGAAAAACTAGTAGACTTTCAATAGCAAAATGATTGCTTTAGATGATATATTCATAGAAATGCATATAAAACTAAAGGTTTTCGGAATGCGGTGGAAAGAGAACCAGCTCGACACACCTGGTGGTAATTGAGAAAACTGAACATGAAGAGTTTTCTTGCCCAACTCACTGGTTTTATCTGTTGGAATCTGTTGGAATATCTTGAGACCTGTTATGGAAGTGAAAATTCTATTTTAGCCAGAAAAAAGTCATCTTATTAACCCAGGGTGTTCACAGACCATTGAATTGAGCTCCTTTCTAATTTTATTCCCCTTTGTTGGTATAATACAAGGCCACCTTTTCCAAAATTCTATTATAATATTAGGAGGATTAACCTTCCAGCTGGAGACTGCCTCCCTTTTCCTTTTTACCAAGAGGCAGGGATAAAAATAAGCAATAAAAGTAAGCAGATAGGCCAGGCGCGGTGGCTCACGCCTATAATCCCAGCACTTTGGGAGGCCAAGGCGGGTGGATCCCCTGAGGTCAGGAGTTCGAGACCAGCATGACCAATATGATGAAACCCCGTCTCTACTAAAAATACAAAAATTACCCAGGCATGGTGGCATGCGCCTGTAATCCCAGCTACTTGGGAGGCTGAGACAGGAGAATCGCTTGAACCCAGGAGGCGGAGGTTGCAGTGAGCCGAGATCACGCCATTGCACTCCAGAGTGGACTACAAGAGCAAAACTCTGTCTCAAAAAGAGAAAAAGTAAGCAGATAATGCACACCTTTATCTAAAAGCCTGTCTCTTCAAAGAATATAATCATTTTCAATAATTATACCTGAATGCTGGAAAAGTTTGAGATAGTTCTACAGCCGGGTCACTAACTGATTGATAGTTTATGAACTTTTTCAATGTATCCCATAACTTCATAATTAACAAATTCAAACTAGAAATAATTTCTTTCCCGTATTTGTTCCTGTTTTTAATATTCCTTTCTTTGTGATGTGGGACTATGTTATAAGCCAAGTGTCATCTTTGACCGTCTTCTAAATAAATCTCTTATTAGCCTGCGCAAGGCAACATGAAGGCTCTTGTGTCAGTTTATCCCTGATGACATATTGCAATAATGTTTTTAGTGGATGGTCTATGTAAAATCTTACTCCATCTCACTCCAATCATCTACCACAATCTGGAATATGTTCTATTCCCACAATCAAAATTATATATTACTTTCCTTTTGAATCCACTTTTCCAACTTCATTTGGCAAAAATCGGGTCAAAAATTGCCTATTCTGTAAAACTTTCTGAACACCATCCTACCTCCTTTAATTCCCATTTCTACTGGTACAATGCAAACTAACCAATGCAATACTTTTCCTCTCTATACCCAAACAACCAGCTCATGTAAATTCATCAAGTTTACCCAAGTCTATATCTTAATCTACTTATAAGGTCTGCAGCAATTCATGTGAGTTGGATTGGCAAGGCTAAAGTGAAGGGTGCGGAACTTTGATTTGAGGACATCAGCACTTTCAAATCTTTCTTCTTCCCCTAGCTTTCCCCAATTCTGTCTCTGAGATCTCTCTGCATCAAAGCTTCTCTGTTCTTGGAAAGCCCAGACATAGTGCTTTGCATTGAATCTCTGGTCTGTCTTTCTGCCAGCAGAGGGGCTCCTCGCTCTGCATGTTTCAAGGGTTTCAAGATCCAGCCTCAGGGAGCTGGGCAGAAACTAGTGAATGTTTCCTAATTGGCTGTTACAATAGCAAAAGAAAAGCTAGCCAACTGACCTTTTGCAGAAATCTTTAAACACAGTTAAAACCATCTAGATTAAAATTAATCATTATAAATTGTCTAAATAATTAAAATGAACAACTTTTTATTTGTAAAAATATGGAAATATGGCAAAATTTTTAATCAGCAAAATTTGGAGAGAATCCTAAAATAAAAATGCTAAACTGTTGACTTTCTTCTTTGTATGGGAAAACCAGAGCCCACCAGGGCAGACAATATGCATGCTGATGGTAGAGCTGGGGAAGAACAACTGATTACAAATCTACTTAGTTTTCTAGTGTAATGCGTTGTCCATATTGCTTCTTACAGCTGCAAAATAGAAGAGAAGATAATTTTTAGATAACCAGAAATGAATAATTTCTAAATTGGCAGCACAGTGGATGAAGCTTTAAAATAAAGCAAAGTTGAGACAAATGAGAGAACAGAAACAGAACTCATGGGTCATCTGTCAGATTTACTTACTTTATAGATTAGAAATAAATTAATACATATTAATTTGAATTTCAAAAGAGTGACTTTTCCAAGGCCAAATACTAAATTTCTACAGTTAGTTTCTCTCTGTTTATCTCTCTCTCTCATCCTCTGCCTCTACTTCATCTAGGATGTCAAGATTCTCTTAGACCTGACCTGAGTGGTGAATATCTACTTATCTTCCATACTTTGCCTAACATCTAAGTTAATGCTGCCAGTAGCAAGCTGGTTTTGGGCGTCAGATGTGTTCTATTCCAATGAAGTTTAGGATGTTGCCATATAAAGCTGCCCTTTTTCCATTGCCTCATATTTCCTCATTATCTTCCTCACTTCAAAATCAGGGAAAGATAAGCAACAATAATGATATTTATATTCATTTTATTGTTATGTAACAACTATGTGGTAAGTGCTTGAAATGTCCTAGCAAGGCAGTAAGTCATATGGATCCCCAAAAGAATCAGCAGGCAAAGGACATCCTAAGCCCACAAAAAGCCTCAGTTTTCAGACCAAAAAGCTACGTCCACCATGGGAATTTCCACCACACTTTAGGCAGAGCTGTATGATACAGTCTCTAGTTTCCAGTATTGGGTTTTTTAAAAGCCTTAGGATAATCACTAAAGTTAAGGATGATATCTGAATCATGGTTGAAAAATGTTGAAACTCAAAACTTATTTTCAACATAAGAAAAATTAGCCCAGAGAACACATTACAACCAAGGTGGCCTGAGGCCCGGTAGTAACTAATGGTCATGTTCAAGTCTTGCTATGTCAATTTGACTTTATACAATACTATTAAAATCATGTGATTTCAAAGAAAACTCTGTTATTGGAATGTTGCTGAAATAATGATGGAGAGTGAAACATTCATGGCAAGTGCTATGTGCTGATTCCGCAAGGGCTTCTTCCTTTCTGTAGATATTTAAAGGACCTGAAGCTTGTCGCCTTTTTAGTATCAGTTTCTCCAGTTCTTCCTGCCCTACAGGCTCTGATAAAATGCATGGGAACTTGATTTGTTCTGCGTCTCTAGTGATATCAGCATGTTAAAGGAAGTAGCCTACCATGAACAATGCAAGCCAGGTACAAAAGCCCAAATTAGCTGTTGAGTTTTTTTGTTGCAGAATTTTGAGCTTGTTTAGATGACTTAGTCTATGACATTGATTTTACATATTGTAAAATTTAAAGGTAGAGAGTATAAATGACTACCTCAGGGAGAAAAGGAAGTGTTAATTTTTGCTTGTCTATTGTGTGTTAAATACTAAACTGACCATTTTGAACATTTGTTTAACTTATTTTAGAAAGTAGTAGTATTTTCTTCATTTTAAGGGTACAAAAGGAAGAATTTGGAAGTTTAAATACCTTTCCAACGTCACATGGCTTACAAATGGCAGGGCCATGTCTGGAAGTCAGATCTATTTTATTTAGTAGTTATTTTCTTACTATTGCACAAAAAGCTTGACAAATTGAACATTTCTTTATAATGGGTGTACCAAGTGCTTCAGGAAATCTGCTAACATTTTATTCAAAGGGCGTTGCTCCTAAGAGTAAATAAAGCTACAAAGCCTTCCATAATTCTCTATTCTAAATATTTCTGTTAGTGAAATCAATGTTCTGAGATCGTGATTGAGGCAGCACATGCAAAGTAAGGTCATAATAATAAAATTCCACTTTTACCTGAGATGCTGGGCTTCTGCATCATATTATATTGAAGGACTACTACTGTCGTCTGAACCAAAAAAGAAAAAACAATTTGAAAGGAATAAAGAAAATGAAAAAATGTTTCAAACCCCTTAGGATTCTAGACAGACTTGGCTAGTGGGTGGAAGTATAACTAAGAATAAAAATTTGATTTCCTGATTTTCTTTCCTGTGATCATTCCTTTGTAACATATTACTTTCTTCAATTACCAAATTCCAGAAGTTAGAAATTGATTCTCATTTTAGAAGTTGTTATTTTTATAACTTAATATACTCGATGCTTTTTTCTCCAAAATAAGTTTATTCAAAACAAATTACCAGTTACAACAATTACTATGCCATAGCTGCAAAAACTAAAATAAAATCTAAAAATTAAAAAAAAAAAAATCCCCACAACATTACGGCAACAATGTCAACAAAGGAAAACTAGGTTTTCTAACAACAAGGAAAATCAAGTTTAATTTCTAAGAACTTTAAAGTTCTTTAGATTTTAGATTTTAAATTGCAGAAATAAAAGAGAACTGGTTGATTCAGACACACTATCCAGACATAAAGACAGTAGTGAAAGACAGAGAGGCTAGAAAGTCCCTAGAACTAGTATTGTTCCCTCAGAGTCTAGCAACCCAGGGGATTCACAGATGGGCTTCAGGGAATTTGTGAACAAAGTATTTGCATCAGATGGATATGTGTGTGTATGCTTATACCTATATACAAGGATACATGTATTTTTCAGAACAAGAGAGCTCATGGTTTTATTCAGACTTCCAAAGGAATTCATGGTAATTGCTTTTACAGGTTTTTAATTCAGAAACACAAATATGCTCTAAGGCCTCTTCTCAGCCTGAATTCTGTAACTTGCAGATGACCGTTTTTTTTTTTTCCCAGAATAAAAATACCAATGTTGATATTATTGAGAGTAAAGTATATTTTAGTGAAAACCACAAAGAGTTAGAGATACCTGTTAAACCTTTAGAAGAACATGAAAGAAATGGATTAGATGAAGGAAAAATATATATACCCTGAATTAAACAAGTCTAAAATATTCGCAGACAGTAGCCTGGTTTGAGCCAATCCTATATTTGCCTGAAAGCAGCCCATTTGGCTGATAATTATGAATCATCTTTTGCTAATCACACATTGTTTCAAGTGTAAGCCTTATCTTCATAGTAGTTGTTCAATAAACAGTCTTATTAATCTCAAGAATATAATCTTTAGCCCCTAATATTATTAGCATAACACATCTTTGCTATTTCCTTTTTTAAATAAATAAATGATAAAATGGAATCCAACTTCAAAAATAGGAAAGGCTTTCTCTCTCCTACCCTGATACAAGGCTTACCCTACTAAAGGATTGCAGTGAAAGTAGATTCCTCAGTAGCCATTCCTTCCTTGGACTCTAGATTCTCAGGCTAAAATATTATTCCTTTGAGAACTCTATTGATTCTTCTGTATGATTGCTATTAATACCTCTATTTCCCAAAACATATGTATAGAAAGCTATTTTTATGTTTGGAAATAAATATAATTTGATTTTAATTTTAGATTTGTTTTTCCTCAGTGCATGACCAACCTGAGACCTCACATTTCCAAGTCAGGATGAGAATTATAGAATATTTTGATCTTATTTTCTTCGTTGGCTCTGTGGGGTTAATGCTCAAAATATCTCTAATTTTCTCTTGTTTATTTCATTCTGTTAATAGAAGATTGTACATTATTCTGATAAAAGCTAAAAATAGTGAACCCATATTTATTTGAATTTAGACAAGTACATATTTTTTATTAACATATTCACTGGAATGGATCAATAGCTGTAACATTGACAGGCACTGTGACAAAATGGCGAGGCACAGAGTGAATTTTAGGTAAGGGTGCCATTTCACAGGTGTTTTTTTATATCAAATCACCAGATACATCACCCATCTTACCCTATAAAAGCTACAATCCTCCCCTAATATACCTACCCAAATCACCAGCCACTCTTGAGAAAGAAAATGCATATAAAATTGTAAGGACTCTCTTAATGATTCCTGTCCCCAGACATTCTTGGGAATGCAACTTTTTCCTGGGTGGTAAGCCAGATTAAAAACTAAAGTTCTGGGAAAAGGGCAGAATTTATATGAAGATTGGCAAGTAGTAGAGTCCACCATCACATAGGGGCCAAAGCTGGAGAGTAAATACTGAAGAGCAAATGAAAAGTGAGGGAGTAAAGCTAGTGGGCACAGAGATTACCAATTGATTGAAAGTCCCATGGGGTCAGAGCCTATTTCTCGCACTGGTTTTGAACACTTGTATTATCCTTTTTTCTACAGATTGCTCTCAGTGCTTTACTCAAAGAAGATGTTCAAAGTATATCAGCTGTATGTTGTTTCCTTAAGGTAACAGCTTATTCAATGATTAAAGCATCTCCACCAGTGATTTCAAAGTATAGTCATTCCTCTGATGAGATTTTGGTGACTCACTGTAAAACTCCAGGGCGAAATTATGCTTCCAATATAATATCAGTCTTCATCTGCTTTTTCCATGGAGACATTCAACGTTTTGAGTTTATGCTCTGCACGGCTGACATTGAGATCCATGTGTACTCTGCTTTGCCGAACTTTCTAGAGCAGGTGCTAGTATGTTGCACAAACATGTCAAATTATATGTGGTCATTTTGTAATGAAAAATAAATGATAGGGACTTAACTAAAACCATAAATTATTCAATACATTTTATTTCTGAGAGTCACCAGGGCATTTTTTTTTTTTTTTTTTTTTTTTTTTTTGCCAGCAATGGTTTGCTTTCAACTGAAAGTAGAATCAAGGCAAGTGCCCATTTTTAGCAAAGAGCAAAATTGTCATCAGTCCCATAACAAGTCATATTGGACACAGATATTGGCAAGCAGATCCCAAAAAGTTACTTGGTGACATGTGAACATGTCACCAAACATGTACTGTAGTTATGAAATTAAACGTTAGTTTTTTCTTCAGCACCTAAAAGAAATGAGGGTTTCACATGAGCATTAGAAATTGTTCAACTAAAAAAATAAAATTGAGACTATTTTAATTAATACTTGCTTAAATAATTTTTTCACAGCATGTATGTTTGACTGTGATAATTCCTGTTTGGAAAACAGCCATGTGGACAAAGTGATAAATGTGTCAGGAAATAATGGGTTAAGATTTGGCATTATAAAAGCCATAATCTTGCCCTAGTGTATTTCACAGTACAGCAAGAAAGGAAAATAAATCAATACATATAAATCTATAATGTGATATGTTTCATAAAGCATAAATTCAGTGAGATCTTAGATGAAAGGGGAAAAAGAAAAGTCAGTGATATATGACCAACTTGAGATTCTATATTAGGGAAAGTGAATAGGGTTAGAGGTAAAGTGAAAGATTATGGCTTCATTGGGTAGAGATTATGAAAACATATTAAGAAATTGTGGCTCTAATCTCTAATCTAATGAGTCTTTTATTTGGCTGTAGGGTAGGGGGTGAACGCAAACTTACTACATAGGTGCACTAAGAGTTGTCCGTAAACTGTGTTGCACAATGTTATAACCCATTTGAGCTGTTATTAAAAAATGCCATAGACTGGGTAGTTTCTCAGCAACTGAAATTGATTGCTCACTGTTCTAGAGGCTGGGAAGTCCAAGATCAAGGCTCCAGAAGATTCAGTGTCTTGTGAGGGCTCACTTCCCAGAGATGGTGCTTTCTTGCTGTATATGGAGAAAGGGGTGAGCAAGCTCCCTTGGCCCTCTTTCATAAGGGAACTTATCCCTTATCAAAGGGCTCCGAGAGGGATCCACCCTTTAACATAATCACCCATCAGAAGATCCCACTTCCTAATACCAGAACATGTTGGTGATTAGGTTTCAACATATGAATTTTGAGGGAACACAAGCATATAGACCATAACACACACACATATCTGTTTTACTATTTCTCAAATATGCATAGATGCCTCTGGGTTTAGTGCAGATTTATTAAAGAACCCATCATTGCTTTCATTTTTATTTTATCATACTCATTTTCTCAAAGAGTAGAAAAAATGACTGGTCAGTAAAATATGAGGGAGGTCTGGAAATTATTGATGTATATGATAGTTGACACTTGTTAAGTACTTAAAGTCAGTGCTATTCTTTGTGCTAAACATTTGTCACCTATTAACCTAAAATCAAAAAGGTTGCAAATAGCAGTTCTGGATATTGGTAAACTACCTAATAATATGAAGAAATATAGTTAAGTAATGAGGTTTGTGCTTTAGAAAGATAATTTATGTAGAAGTTGGCAGTAGGAAAAGTGTGTAAGGACAATATCTAAATCTAAGCATGAGGATTTGAAAGTTTAATTTGTGAGACCAACAGCAGAGTTAGATATGGGAGGACTGGAATGAGAATGTTTGAGAGATTTTGTGATTCAATTGCTATGGTAGAGATGGCAAAGGAAGCCATGGATAGATGTAAATAGTACTTGAACTTACATGATACAATGATGACAGTGACATGAGAAGGGAGGCAAAGGTAGATGAGAATGAGTTGGTGTGATACTAACATTTGTGTAGGCTAAACTCTTTTCCCCATCTGTATTGTGTATATTCTTCTGGCATCTTCAGTTGGTTAAAACCATTGAATCTCAAAATGAGACTGGAACTTAAGGAGCTTCAAATCTGTTTTTAATGTTAACTTACTGGCTCTATGAAGCAAGTAACACAAGGTTACCTCTTCTTCAAAATGATAGGCTACAGGAGTTTGAAGACTGATTCTTGTTCAATCTTCTCTTCTTCATCCTAAAATTTCTTCTATTCTTAACCAGATTATCTGTCCTTTGAACACATTCACCACCTGAAACACTATTTTATAAAGGAGTGTCTGATATCTTGAGATGCATGTGGTCTGAGGATAGGAATATTTAAGGAATATTTCCTACACCATCCTATAAAGCCGAATTGCTTTTTCATTTTTAATTCTTTTTGGACTTGAAATAAAATGCTTAAACATCAAAGTACATATAAAATAGAAATTAAGGCTAGGTGCGGTGGCTCACACCTGTAATCCCAGCACTCTGAGAGGCCAAGGCAGGTGGATCATGAGGTCAGGAGTTTGAGGCCAGCCTGGCCAAAATAGTGAAACCCCATCTCTACTAAAAATACAAAAAAAAATTGCTGGGCGTGGTGCTGGGTGCCTGAAATCCCAGCTACTCAGAAGGCTGAGCCAGGAGAATCGTTTGAACCCGGGAGGTGGAGGTTGCATTGTGCCATTGCACTCCAGCCTGGGCAACAGTGCAATACTCCATCTCAAAAAAAAAAAATTGAAATTAAAATGACCTGTAATTACCACTAAGAGATACTTTGTTGTGTTTCCCTTATCATCTTTAATGATAAGGGAAATGTGTGTTTGTGTATAATTTATTTCACAGATGCTTTTCCTTACTTATGATTCAGACAGAGTGAATTTGTTTGTTTTTGTGGGGGGACAGGGGTTTCTTAACTCAGTTTTCAATTAGGCCTTTTTCACGTGTTCTTTCATTTGTTGTTTGCTCTTCCCTGGGCCTTCATATGACAGTGTCATTCTTATTATTTAGTTATTAGCTCGAAGTTACAACATTAATTAACCACAATAGAAATATGGCACAAAAAGGCCGAAGTTCTTAGTGAGTACAATATATACGTCCTGGCACAGCAAAGCATGCCAGGAAGTGAGGGGATAATCCTATAAAAGAAGGACTAGAGAAAGGGAGTCCCATGTTTCGCATGTACATTCTGCCCCAGTCCCTGGTTGATCTCTACAACATGTTTTCAAGGAACAGACTCTAACAACTTCAACTAAAGGCAAAAGAAATGCACACTACAGCACAAAGTAAAGTGGGTATAGGTAAATGGACATATTTGATTGGAAGATTTCATGATTTTTTGTGAAGTGGTACAATATTGACTAGAATTACACAGGGGAAGGTTGACCTCTAAAAATAAGGAATACATTTTATTAATATATTAATATATCAATATTAATTATTAATAATCCAAAAGGTAAATTAATCTAGGCTTTTAAAAATGTTTCAAATAATTCAAAAGGAGTCAAGAAAGGGGATCAGAAGAACAGCAACATCAAATCAAAACAAAACAGTAGATGAGCAAAGAGAAAACAAATGGTAAATTGAAAGGCCTAAATATACTCATACAAACAATTATGTTAAATATTATTGGAATGAACATTCTGATTAAAAGTCAGATATTTCCAAAATGGATAATAAAGACATATCGATATGCTGTTAACAAGAGACATATTTTAAATATAGACATGGCTGTGTTAAATGGATGGATAAAGATATACCATGCAAGTACTTATCCTAAGAGAACTGGAGTGGCATTTCCAGGCAAGAAGTATTACCAGAGATGAAGAGAGAGATTTCATAATGGTTAAAGGGCCAATTCACTTGGCAGACTTGAGAGTTATAAGTATGTATGTATGAAATAATAGAGCTCAAAAAAATCAAGCAAAATGTGGCAGTTATCCAAAAAAAATTTAAATTAAAATATAGTACATTTTAACACTTATGTCTTAGCAAAAAATCAACAAAAAATTAGTAAAGAAACACAGAATCTCAACAACCTTCTCAGCCACGTAATTAATGATGTCCTGTACCCTACAATTTCAAATTAGAAATTCTTTTCAATTGTATATGATAAGTTCACTAAAATGGACCATATCCGGGACACAAAACCAGTTCAAATAAATGTAAAAGATGTTCAATCAATAACAGAAATAAACATTAGTAACTATTAGATATTTGAGAAAACTCTTTTTTTTTTCAAATTAAGCAAAATAATTTCAAAGATTTCCTGGGTCAGAAAACAAACTACAATATGATATTAAAAACAGGATAAGGATCCAAATACAAATATCAAAATTTGTGGAATGCAGCTAAAACAGTGCTTAGAGATAGTGGTTATAAATTCTTATATAGGAAGTAAGGCGGTTTTAAGTCAGAGACGTTAGCTTAGAAGAAGTTTTGAAGCTAGCAAAGAAGAGCAAAATAAATTCAAAGTAGAGGAAAGCAATGATAAAGAAAAGAGCAGAAAACAACAAAATAAAAGGCAGATATAAAATATACAAAATTGGCCAAGTGTGGTGGCTCACGCCTGTAATCCCAGCACTTTGGGAGGCCGAGACAGGCGGATCATGAGGTCAGGAGTTCAAGACCAGCCTGGCCAACATGATGACACCCTGTCTCTACTAAAAATACAAAAAATTAGTGTGTGGAGGCAGGCAACTGTAATCCCAGCTACTCGGGAGGCTGAGGAAGGAGACTCGCTTGAACCCAGGAGGCAGAAGTTGCAGTGAGCCGAGATTGTGCCACTGCTCTCCAGCCTGGGCAACAGTGCGAGACGCCATCTCAAAAAATATAATAATAATAAAATAAAATATACAAAATTAATAAAAGTCAAAAGCTGGGTTTTTGAAAAGAACGATAAAATTTAAAAACCTTAGGCTGGACTCAGTGGCTCACACCTGTAATCCCAGCACTTTGGGAGGCTGAGGTGGGTGGGTCACCTGAGGTCAGGAGTTCAAGCACAGCCTGGCCAACGTGGTGAAACCCTGTCTCTACTAAAAATACAAAAATTAGCCGGGCTTGGTGGCGGGCACTTGTAATCCAGCTACTCAGGAGGCTGAAGCAGAAGAATCGCTTGAACCCAGGAAGCGGAGGTTGCAGTGAGCAGGGGTCATGCCATTGCACTCCAGCCTGGGAGACAAGAGCAAAACTCTGTCTCAAAAAAACAAAAACAAAAACGAAACAAAACAAAACAAAAAACTGTAATCCCAGCACTTTGGGAGGCTGAGGCGGGCGGATCACAAGGTCAGGAGATCGAGACCAACATGGTGAAATCCTGTCTCTACTAAAAATACAAAAAATTAGCCCAGTGTGGTGGCAGGTGCCTGTGGTCCCAGCTACTCAGGAGGCTGAGGCAGGAGAATGGTGTTAACCTGGGAGGCGGAGCTTGCAATGAGCGGAGATCGTGCCACTACACTCCAGCCTGGGTGACAGAGCAAGACTCTGTCTCACAAAAAAAGAAAAAAAAAAAATTAAAAACCTTATCTAGACTACCAAGAAAAAAGAGAAAAAACAAAGCACCTATATTAACAATGAAAGAGGATTTATGACTACACGTATTACAAATATTAGAAAGCTAACAAGTCATTATGAAGAAGTTTTTACCAACAATGTTAGCAATCTAGAAGAAATTAGTAAATTCTTTAATATATACAATTTACCAAAATTGATATTTAATAAAAATATGAAGAGCTTTATCTCTATTTAAGAAATTGTATTTTATATAAAATACTTTTCCCAAAAGAAAATACTGGGGTCAAATTGTTTCATTGGTGAATTTAAGAAATGCACAATGCTGATCTTCCACAATTTTCTTCAAAAAATACAGGAAAAAGAAACACTGTGAGGCCAGATACGAAATAGTAATACAAGAACATGTAAAGGCATTGCAAAAGAAAAGGACAGCCCAATATTCTTGATAAAAATACATGTAAAAATCCTCAAAAAAATATCAGTGACTCAAATTCAACAACATATAAAAAGAACAATATACCATGACCAACTAAGGGTTTCTCACAACATATGAAGTTATCCCTACAATTTTGTGGGACATAAACATTCAGTCTACAGCATCTTATGATAAATTTAATAGATCTGGATAAAGCATTTACAAAATCAACCATATTTATTGATTAAAAACTCTGGAAATTAAGTATGGGGGGGAGTTTTCTCAGTCTGATAAAGGGCATCTATAATAAACCTAAAGCAAATGTTACACTTAATGAAAAAATAGTAAGTGCTTTCTCCCTAAAATTGTGGAAAAGATAAAAATGCTCTATCACACTACTGTTATGCAACATTTACTGGAAATCTTAATTAGTGCAATAGGTAAAATTTTTTTAAGTAAGTATTTAAGGTAAGAAGAGTATAGAGTTTGAAATGAAATAAACAAAAATGTATGTTTGCACTTGACATAACTGTGTATATAAAAAAATCCCAGGAATCATGAAGAATTAATAAGTATATTTAGCAGAGTCAACATGTAAGGTTATTTTTTAAATAGCGGTATTTATATATACATTTTGTAATAACAAAAAAATTGAAAAGTGACATAAAATGTTTTCTATTTCAATAGCATCAAAATAAAAACATACTTGGAAACAAATACAACAAAAAATGTAACTTTTGCTCAGAAAACTATCAAATATTGCTGGGAAAAATTAAAGAAGACCTAAATAATTAGAAAAATATATATTATATTGGAAGACTCAGTATTGTTGAAGAGCCAATTTTCCACAAATTGATCTATAGCTTTGGTATAACCCCCACAAAATTTGCAGTTTTCGTGTTTGTAGAAATTGAAGCTTATTCTAAAATTTATCTGGAAATGTAGATGATCTAAAATAACCAAAATAATTTTAAAAATTAACACATGCTATGAGATTTCAAGGCTTACTATACATGTACAGGGATTAATATGAAGTAATAGACATATAAATATGCTTATATGTGTGTGTGTATGTGTGTTGGGGGGTGAGTGTAAATGGAAGAGAAAAAGGTCTAGAAATAAAACCACACATATAAAGTCAATTGATTTTCAACAAAGGTATTAAGACCATCAAAAGGGGAGGGGCAAAATCATTTTTTTCAACAAATGTTGCTATAAATTTGGATATTTGTATGAAAAAAATTGATCAACCACTACCTAACACCACACACAAAAATTAACTTAAAATAGACCATGGACCTAAATATGGAAGGCAGAACTGTAAAACTTCTAGAATAAATTATAAAGGAAAACCTTTGCAAAGTTTTCATAGATAGGAAGCAAAAAGCACAAGCCATAAAAGAAAATAAACACGGAAAAATGAAATTTCTCAACATTAAAAGTGGTTATTCTTTCAAAGACTTGTTAAGAAAACTTAAAGACAAGCCACTGTCTCAGAGAAGATGCATTTGCAATACACACATTTACAAAGATTTTGTAGCTAGAATATATGGAGAACTTTTACAACTCAAATACTAGAAGGTAAACAACACAATTAAAAGGAAAAAAGATTTGAATGGTGATTTCATGAAAAAACAGAGGCAAATAATCATAAGTACATACAATTATACTTAATATCATTCATCAAAAAATACACAAAGTCCAAATGACAATGCTGCACTACCGCACACACAGGAGAGACATACCTAAATCAGTATTTCACAAATAACAAGTGACAAAAATGGCCAAAATGAAAAAAGGCTGAATTTTTTGTTTGTGTGCGACAGAGTTTCGCCCTTGTTGCAAAGACTGGAGTACAATGGCACGATCTCGGCTCACTGCAACCTCCGCCTCCCAGGTTCAAGCCATTCTCCTGCCTCGGCCTCTCGAGTAGCTGGGATTACAGGCATGCACCACCACGCCCAGCTAATTTTGTGTTTTTAGTAGAGACGGGGTTTCTCCATGTTGGTCAGGCTGGTCTCGAACTCCCAACCTCAGGTGATCCACCTGCCTCAGCCTCCCAAAGTGCTGGGATTACAGGCATGAGCCACTGCACCCGGCCAAGGCTGATAATTGTAAGTGTTGACAAGATATGGAGAAACTGGGACTCTCAAACATTGCCAGTAGAAATGTAAAATGTTAAATTACACAGCCACTTTGAATAACAGTTTAGAAGTTGATTTTTTAAAAATTAAGCCTACAACTACATTACAACCCAACCATTTCTCCTACAGGCATTTCCCCAAGAGAAAGGAAAACCTATGTACATAAGTATTTACATAGAGCAGCTTATTCATACTGCCGCTAACCGGGGGAAGACCTAAAATTCTATCAACAGTGAATAAATATATTATGGTATATCCAAACAGTAGAATACCACTTGGCAATAAAAGTGCAAAAAAGCTACTGACACATACTACAACATGATAAATATGTATTCTATGTGATTCTATTTATGTAAGTGTCTTAAAAATGTAATACTATTATATCTATGCCCAGAAAAAGATCAATCAATCTTGGGGAAGAGAGATTGATTTCAAAGAGGCACAAGGAAAATTTAAGGGGTGATACACATAATCTGTAGCATGACTGTGGTGGTAATTTCCCAGATGTAACTCATAAAATTGTATGCTTTAAATGAATGTGGTTTATTATATGCAAACTATATTTCAATGAAGTTGATTTTAAAAATCACTGCATCAGATAGCATAGACTTGAAATCCATTTCTAAAGTATATAACAACCCTTTCTCCATAAGATTTTTCTTCATGATAATTTTATCTGTTGTTCATTAAAATCACCTTTTTTATTTAGAGTGGTATTTGGTGATTACCTGTTTCCCTAAAATGTCCAGCCTTTCCAACTTTCTAGAATATAAATTACCTGAGAATGGAGTTCTTGTCTATTTTATTTTGTGTTGCATCCCTAGATCTCCAAACACAGTGTCAGGCATGTAGGTACCTTTTTTTTTTTTTTTTTTTTTTGAGATGGAGTTTCATTCTGGTTGCCCAGGCTGGAGTATAATGGCACAATATCAGCTCACTGCAACCTCCATCTCCTGGGTTCAAGAAATTCTCCTGCCTCAGCCTCCCAAGTAGCTGGGATTACAGGCATGTGCCACCACACCGGGCTAATTTTTGTATTTTTAGTAGACATGGGGTTTCACCATTTTGGTCAGGCAGGTCTTGAACTCCTGACCTCAGATTATCTGCCTGGCTTGGCCTCCCAAAGTGCTGGGATTACAGGTGTGAGCCATCACACCCAGCCCAGCATGTATGTACTTTTTACAGAATTAGGCTAAGTTATATTTACAACTTTCTATCTCATATTTTTTAACATTATAGGGAAAGTATTTGTCAAGCAGTCAGATATTCAATTTATAATTGTACAAGTCATATAATCATCATTAAATATTTTCTCATGTTGAATATTTAGATGCTTTCAATTGCTTTCTATTAAAATACCACTTTGTATGAAGAGCCTTACAATTAAAATGTTGATGGCCCCATAACCATTTTTAATACAAACTTTTAGAGGCAGAATTATTTACATAAAGGTCATAGATATTTTAGGGCTTGTAATATATATTACTAAATTCATTTTCAGATTAAAAAGGCAGTTTGCATTCAGTTCTGCATACCTATGGCAGAATCTTCTATACTTACCACATAACTATTTTTAATTCTAAACAGAAGTGTGTATGATATCCTGCTATCAAAATTCTTACTGTAGAATACTTCTTCAAAAAAAAAAGACAAACACCACTTTCTAAATTTTAATGGAAAAATGCAGTAGAAGTTATATCCTTGTTGTAGAATGAGCTGCACTTTGAACAAGTCAAATTTAAGAAGGCAGAGAAAAAATGTATAGATAAAAATTAAGTATTTGGGGACCTAGTAGACAATCACTTGGTTAGAGTAGAAAATTAACTTGGGAAATAGTATGAGACATAGTTGCCTTGACTGTGAAAAAAGAAATTAAATACATTTCTTCCGCATACTTGTGTGATTTATTTTCTACCCCAAAAAAGCATAACAATAATTACAGATATGAAGGTATACCACAAATCCTAAACAGGGATTACAATCAGTTTGGTATTGGTTTTTCCATTGCAATGATGCCCTCCCACTTTTCATATGGCTATATGTACCATAGTCTGGCAATGTTAGAAATTTGTTACTCTCCACATGGAAATACAGTAGCTACAAATCTTAGAGAACAGGTACTCAAAAACCAGATCCTACAGTGAATTGTAAAAGCCACAGAAATATTAGAAATAGAACTGTGCATCAGTTAAGCTTCTTTATCTCTATTTTGACAGGAGAGTTGTTCTGGGTTTATAGGAGCCTGAAAGTCTAGAAAAGATTAAAAGCTGCTGTTTACCTCTGTTAATCTTCCTAATCAGCAAGTACCAGCTACCTTATGTAATGGAACTGAGATTTCTAAGGCACTGCTTCTAAGTAGGAGTCACACTTCAGCGGGTTAGTGACACCCTGCTCAGAAATTGTGCCTGTGCAAAATGTTTCAACTAGCTTCAAGGCGAACAAAGCCGGCTAGTGTTCACAAACAAACAAAAAAGATTAAAAATGTATCCTGAACGTAGAGCTGTTTTTCAAAGTCTGGTCTGGGGACCACCTGATTTAGACCTAGAGCGATGGTTCTTAAATTTTGGTTTAGATCCAAAACATGAAGAGAGTTGTAACATCCACCCTTTTCAGGATCCCATCCTCAGAAAAATAATCTACATTTTGGACTATTGTATGATATTAATACAAGTGTGATTTATAGTATTACACTTTGAGAAATACTGGCCTACAGTTAATTGGGTTACTTTGTCCAAAGAGAATCAACACTTTCTGATTCATCAGATCTTAAGCTTGTCCTCAAAATTTAACAACTTAGGAAATATACCCATGACTTATACTAATGCAAGTCAAGTCTTTCATGAACAGGAAGTTTCTTTTTAAAAGACAACTCAGTTTTCACCTTAAAATCAATATGTGAGAATGCATTATTAATTCTGGGGGATACCTTTAAGTCATGATATTTAGAATAAATATTAATCATCTTTGCACAAAGAAAAAGTTTGTGTATATATTTTACATTGACATCAATATTTTAATGTAGGCCTGCAACTCTGGGTTAAATAAGTTATTTAAATTATTTGATCCTTAGTATTTCAGAGCAAAATGAGATATTTGAACATTATTGCTGAAAACTCAAACTTTCTTGTTTTTTAGTTTATTTTGTTTGCTTTTCAAATTATCTTAAAAGGAAAACACGTTAGAATTCACTTTATAAACTGTTTCTCATTGCTGAAAAACAAAACAGATTTGATCAGTGGCAATCAACTCTTGCCGCTTATTATAATCACGTGGGGAGCTGTTAAAATAATATCTCAGTTTGGGCCTCACACCAGACTAGTTGAATCAGAATCTCTAGAGATGGGATCAGTGTATCATATTGCTTTTATAAGTCTCTAGATGATTCCAGTGAATGGCCTGTGTTGAGAATTGCTAGCATGGCTTATTGGCGAGACAACTTTTGGTTCTAAGATTAAAATTTACCTTCTGCATTGAGCATTGTTTACATTTCTATCCCAGCTAAAGCTTGATTTTCAGCTTATCTTTAGTTGTATGAAATGCTTCTTTTTCCTCTATTTGCTGGAAATAGACACTAATAAAAGAGAAATATCTAAATCAGTATTTCATAAGTGACAAGCTGCAGTTATATGACAAAATTTTTAGAAGCCTACTATGAGAACAGAAAAAACTAGAGTGAAGCAGTTGATTTTTCCTGAAATCCATTTTTTTTTGTCTGAAATAACTTTGTTTTGTTTTTTGTTTTTTTTTTTTTGAGACAGAGTCTTGCTCTGTCCCAAAGGTTGGAGTGCAGTGGCACAATCATCTTGGCTCACTGCAACCTCCACCTCCCTGGTTCAAGCAATTCTTCTGCCACAGACTTCTGAGTCTGGGATTACAGGTGCCCACCACCACACCCGGCTAATTTTTTTGTACTTTTAGCAGAGACAGGGTTTCACCATATTGGCCAGGTTGTGGTTGAACTCCTGACCTCAAGTGGTCCACCCTCCTTGGACTCCCAAAGTGCTGGGATTACAGACGTGAGCTACCGTGCCTGGCCAACTTTCTGTTATTTTGAGATAAGCATTTCTTTTTACTATTTTGATGTTAAAATATTTTCTTAAGGAATTGATGGTGAAAGTAGATGATTGATATCTTAATTGCTTAATTTAGCAAAATACACTTTGGCAACTCTATGTAGGTCACTATTTTGCTTGTGAAATTTTCTTTTTCTTTTTCTCGTTTTTGAGACAGAGTCTCACTCTGTCACCCAGGCTGGAGTGCAGTGGTGGGGTCTCTGCTCACTGCAACCTCTGCCTCCTGGATCCGCCTCCCGAGTTCAAGTGATTCTCCTGCCTCAGCCTCCCAAGTAGCTGGGATTACAGGCACGCGCCACCACACCCAGCTAATTTTCGTATTTTTAGTAGAGATGGGTTTCACCATGTTGGCCAGGCCGATCTCAAACTTCTGACCTCAGGTGATCCACCTGCCTCGTCCTCCCAAAGTGCTGGGATTACAGGTGTGAGCCACTGCACCCGGCCTGCTTGTGAAATTTTCTGATCAATGAAACCCAAAGATTTGAGAAGCATTGACTTAAATAACTGAACCAGCACCCAATCCTAGTTTGACCTGCAGTGATTAGAAAGCTGGGACTAAAATGTAAACTGTTCTTATTTATCTATTTTTCTTAAATATGGTAGTTATTTGTTATTCCTATTTTTTCACTTCACAATATATTAGAATAATATTTTTTATAATATATAATACATATAATTATATAGCATGATAATATTCTATTAATATATTTCACATGTTTGCATATTTGTGCCAATATAACATTTTCAGTCAACATCCAATTACATATATGTTGTTGCACATACACAAGTATTCATATGAAGTACATTAAAAATACCCATTTAGAGAGACCATTATTTTCAAAAAGTCAGAATTATTTTTTATTTTTAACAAGAATTTGTTAAAGTTCTTATTCTCTCAGACCCTTATACTAGATATCACCAAAATTTGTCCTAGAATTCTAACAATCTGATAAAAGAAAATTGCATCCAAAAAATTCATCTCTTGTAATTTATATATTTGATTATTTGCCATCTTTCCTCTGAGAACTGTATGTTTATACACTTTTTCCTTTTTGTGATTGTTTTTCTGAATCTGATTATTTTTCTCTATCATTCTGATGAGAAAAGGGATATTTAAGAGATTCAGTGCTTGCTCCAATATTACACACATAGCTAGTATATTGCAAAGGTACGATCTAAGCCCAAGGAGTCTGGCCCATCTTCAGAACCCGTTACCACTCTGCAGTGATATCAGCAACCTCCGGGGCTGGAAAGGGCAAAGCTGATAAGTGGAGATAAAAGAACAAGTTAGACAGTCAAAGAAATAAAGATTAGGTTTCAGAACTTGTTCTGGGACAAGCCGTTTGGTCAGAAATCTAGATAGGAAATGGTGAAATCAGAGACTAATTGGTGCAAAAATTCTTGGGTGACTGTGTTATATTAAAAGTCAACAGGAACAAGAAAATAAATAAACTTGGGAAATGAGGCTTGAGTTTTAGTGAGTTCCCATGGAGTTTGTTTTACTTCTTGCTTATGGAAGACACGAAACTCCATGCAACCCAGCAGGGTTGGGTTAGAAGGATGTGGTTCCGCATCACATTCAGGCACAGTTGATTCTTGCCAAATGGTCCTGTCTGAAGATTTGCTCTTCTCCTTGTGGTTCTGCTGTCACTTCCTTAGTATGTTACTCACCTAATAAATCCACATATCATTTCCTTCTGGGCAATTTTTAAAAAGGTTTTACAGTAGGATTCATATTCTGTGGTTGGCTCTGTGCGTTTTAAAGAGTAAGATAAAAGGGTTTTACATTTCTGGGTTTGTCTATATCTTATATTTGGTGACATCCAAGCCAAGCAATTTAACCTTTAAAAAGCTTCACACAGGAGCTGGACAAAGAGTTGAAAGGAAACCCAAACTCCTGAGTAAACCAGCTCTATGGGTAGGGTCTAGCAGGCTACACCCGAAGTCCCTATTTGAAATGAAAAAGCAATCGGAAATTCTAGCAAGGAAAGAGGCAGTTTGCCTGTCAGAGAGGAAGCCCAAATGAAACACTTGTGAAAAAGATACTTCATTGTCCTCTAATTAATGTCCTCTAATACTAATCTTGGTATTAGGATTTTCATTTTATTATTTTTTCTTTTTATCAACTTAAAAGTTAACACACTCTTTCAGCACTGGTATTAGTTATACTTAAATTTATATTTAACTTAATCAAATTTATATATAACTTTAAAAAACAGTTTTAGTATTATTTCAAACCATACAAGGATATTAGAATAATGTGAGTTGTATTTTCTCCTGACTTAAATGCTACTGGAATTGAGACATTAAGTTCCATCTTATGATATGTGAATCCAAAAATTAGATATCATTATCATATTTATGACTCTTGTTGTTTTAATATATTGATTTTTCTTGAATTACTCAGGTTTACTGTTTTTGCCCTCATCATCCTTTCCTTTTTTTATCTCTTACCTTTACTCGGACATTATTTTTCTTTTTCCCCAAGCATATTTTTAAATTTCTATAGTGGTGCCCGGTATTAGTAAACCTTTCCACGTTTTGTATGTCTGAATTTTTTGTTTTTTGAGACGGAGTCTCGCTCTTTTGCCCAGGCTGGAGTGCAGTGGTGTGATCTCGGCTCACTGCAAGCTCCGCCTCCCAGGTTCACGCCATTCTCCTGCCTCAGCCTCCCTAGTAGCTGGGACTACAGGCGCCCGCCACCACGCTCAGCTAATTTTTTGTATTTTTAGTAGAGACGGGGTTTTGCCGTGTTAGCCAGGATGGTGTCGATCTCCTGACCTCGTGATCCACCCGCCTCAGCCTCCCAAAGTGCTGGGATTACAGGCGTGAGCCACCGCGCCCGGCCTGTATGTCTGAATTCTTAATTCACTCTTGAAATGTATCTTAACTGAGAGTTGTTTTCGTGTCTCATATTGTAGACAGTATTAGACTTTTTTAAGGCTTTTTATTTACTGTTGCAAAATTATCTCTCATTCGTGGCAAGTAAACTATTTGTTTTTAATTTTTGACTACTTTTTTGTTCATCTCTTTAATGTCATAATTCTTTGGTTTATTCTAATATTTTGATGTGTCAAATTTATAATATCTGTGGTTTCTGAATACAATGAACATATATGTAATCCTGTCTATCTTAAAGAGAGGACAGTGTTCAACCCTATATCAAACACGTCCTTTACTTCATTATTCTGACTTCTGGGATTTCAATTAGAGAGATGTTTTAAAAATGCATATTCTATTATTATCTAGCTTA
Source organism: Pongo abelii (assembly GCF_028885655.2). NCBI lineage: Eukaryota > Metazoa > Chordata > Mammalia > Primates > Hominidae > Pongo > Pongo abelii. The sequence goes on along the minus strand of NC_071992.2, from coordinate 138,453,257 downwards.
ATACTTATTCCATAGTGTCTATCACTTAGTCTTTCTGTGCTGCATTATTTTGTAAAAACCTGTCTTCAAATTACTCGTTTTTCAATTGTGTTTAAACTGATGCATAATCAATGCATTAATTTTTTTTTTTTTTTGAGGCAGGAGTTTTAATCTATTGCTCAGCCTGGAGTACAGTGGCGACCACTCTGGTTCAAGTGACTCCTGCCTCAGCCTCCCAAGTAGCTGGGACTATAGATGCATGCCATCATGCCTGGCTAATTTTTTTACATCTTATTTTTTGTAGAGACAGGGTCCCACTATATTGCCCAAGCTGGTCTGGAACTCCTAGGCTCAAGGAATCCTCCTGCCTTGGCCTCTCAAAGTGCTGGAATTACATGTGTGTGCCACTGCACCTGGCCTCTAATTTAAATTATTCTGTACTTTTAAACTTTCTTGACTTTTCTGTTTAGTTTTTCAAAAGGTTATAGTTGATAGACTCTGGTTTAGCTAGATCCCCTGTATAAACTTTTAAAATATTAAAATCAATTATTGTATATCCTGTATCTGATACTTCCAACATCAGTGTGCTTTTATCTCTGATTCTGTCATTCAATATTAAAACTTAATCTTGTTTCTGTTGGCATGTGTCTTATGTATCTATTGTGAGTTAATAGTCTCTGAGATTTTATCTTTATATTCTGACTTTGAATTCTATTTCCCCACCAGCGATTTATGTTTGTCTCTCTAGGTTCCTATAGGCATATCTCTAGGGTCCCTTTAATCTAAAAGATCTACTTGCTGTATTTTCAACTAGTGACGAGATTGTGAATTCTCTCTCAAAACAGGCATGAAATCAGGTTTATAGTTAGAAAAATCTTAGGGGGGGGTGGAAATTTTTATTCTTTATTCCTACTGCTATCCACATGCCTAAACATAGTTACATCTTCCTCTGAGAATAAGCCCTTTACTTTTGTTTTTGTGTTTTCTGGTTTATTCTCTATGGGCTGTCTCTCCGAGGGTTCGGGTATTTTGCAGGGGTCTCTGACCAGACAGACATCTTATTTTGCATGGGCCTTAGGCTTTATTTCTTATTTCTATTTTCTTATTTATTTTTCTTATTTCTTTATTTCTTATTCTAGATTGATAGTCTGTATAAACCACAGTTCTAAACCACAAAGGACAATCTCACATCCTCAAGAGAAATGTAAGGTTTAACGTCTGTTCACCTATCTCAATTAGTCCATTTCATAATTTTTTCCCTCTCGAAGCATTTTTTCTGCTAGGTCAGCTATATATTTCAAAATGTATATTTTAAACATCTCAGCTATTCTATAGCTAGAAAGTTTCTCTGAATATCTAGTCTGTATTACTAGAAAATATAACCCCTGATGTATTTGTTTCTGATTTAGAAAATGCGAGTTTCTAAAAATGTCAGTTTACTCTGTCTTTATGCATAAATTAAAAGTAAACTCACTACAGCAAGAAATTTGGAGAGCTATTTGATAACATTATTATTCTAAAATACACTTGTAAAAATAAATATGAAATTTTAAAAAATGAAGACTTGAAAAAAACTAGTAATAAAAGTAGAAGAGCCCTGCCAAATATTGACATATTTCAGAACTTCCATAATTGTTAAATGTAAGGTACTGGCACAGGAAGAGACATGCAAGATCATTAAAATAAAGTGTATTTAAGCATTAGACCAAAATATATGGCTGTGAAAAGCAAAATTCCAATATAATGTAGAAAAAGTGAATTACACAATCATTAATATTATAAATGTTGTCTGGCCATATAAATAAATACAGCTGAATCTACGTAAGCCAAAAAATCCATATGCATACAATGATTAAGATAAATATTAATATTTAATTAATATTTCACCATAGAATAGGAGATTTTTCTAGCATATCTTAAAACCCAGACTTTAAAGACAAAAATATTAATAAATTTCATTTATACATACAGCACAGTGATTAAAAGACCAGAAGAGAAAAAATTATGAGAGCTAGCAACATGGTAGATAGAAGCTAGAAAGAGTTGGAGAAGGTTGGAAAGAAAATACGATAAATAATTAAAACAGGCATATAATAGGCATATAAAAAGTGACTTAACCAAACTCAGGGATCAGCTTCTCTAGGAAAGGTTGCTTGATTACTTTGGCTGACTTAAGCATTCATCTTGTTTGATCCCATAGCATAGTGTGTATACTTTATTTCTCAGCACGTATCAGGTTATTTTAAAATAACCTATTTCAAGTTCATTGGGTTTTTGTGGACAAAGAAAGGGTAATGTTTTATTTTTCCAAATATCCTTAATATTTAGGCTTGGGGTCAAGAAACATTTCCCTGTAAATGATCATATGGTAATATTTTAAATTTTGCAGGCCATTCTCAACTCTGCTGTTGTAGTAAGAAAGCGACCAAATACGATATATAAATAAGCAAGTATGGCTGTGTTCCAATAAAACTTTACTTAGAAAAATAGGCTGTGGGCCAGGTTTGGCCTGTGGACTACAACTTGCCTCCTCCTGGCCTATGCGAATGTCTAGCAAAATGTAGACGGTGAATCAGGGCATCTAACCCCCAATGTTCTGCCTACTATTCACACCCTTACAGCTCCCTCACTGTACACAAGTTAGAATAAAACTGGTTTTAGTTTGTGAAGAACAGATCTGCTTTCAAATCCCTTCTGCTTCTTTTCTCCCCATCACCATGAAACATACGTACTCTCATCCTAACAAGAGGAAAGTGTATTGTCCCCACACATTGCTTCTAATGAGATCACCAGTGTCCTGAGGACCATCAGGGTGGTGACAATGCAATGTGAACATGGCCTGTGAGAAGCTGGTTTTCTCTTGAAGCCATGCCTATTTCCTTTCTCCACTTCCATACTTTCTTGACCCATATACATCCAACTTTCTTTTGCCTACAACTCAGGGCCCAGAGAGTATGCAATTTGGGGACAGGTGCTAAATGATCATGGTCACCAAGACCTCTGAATGCATGTTTAACTGCTGTTCTTGAGTAAGTTACATAACTCTCTGTTCAGAAGAAGGGAGCATTTGGCCCAGTTTCCCAAATGAGGTGACCACAAAAAGGAGAGGTTCCCACATTCTGATGTATTTTTATTTCTAGTTCTTTCTGACTTGGCCCTTCATCCTTTCTCTCCCCCAAGCACGTCCTTGTTTTGTCCTTCTTATGGCATTAAGAAATGCAGTGGCAATTCAGGATACGTGGAATATTTAAGACCCTGCCATAATAGCATCTTTGGGAAAGAGACCCCAATCAGCTCAGGTGTCTCCTTTCAATACAATCTCATTTTGAATTAAAACACTAGGGTTTGCTATCCTCAGAAGTCTGTCTCCATGGCACTTGCACAGATGAATGAGTGAAAATTTGGCAGCTACTAGATCTAAAGTCCCCCAAAGCCAAATCTCTACAAGGGACACAGTGGGAAGTGGAAACTTGGTAGTTTATCCACAGTTCTTTACCGAAAAACCCTGAGAAAAAGTTGTAGTTTTTTTTGCTTGTTTGTTTTGCTTTTGTTTTTGTTTTTTGGGAGAATGAAAAGAAACATTTTCTCACTTCCTTGATTGGTTCTCATGCTTTCTTTTCTAATATTTAGCTTTGCTTATTCTTATAGAACTGCATTTGTTTAGGTATTCAATTAATGTCAACTTTTTGCAGTTAAGAATCATTTCATGATTTGAACTGAGTATAGGAGTTTTAAATGTTGTTCAAAGTGCCTTCCTCAGAAAAGACAGTTTATTTTATTCAACGGTTTATAACTGAAGCCATTTTCTTATGTCTTTAGTCAGAGAAAGCCTAAGCTCTGCATTTAAGCTTTCCAATTGATTAAGTCAGCTCCATCCAGATTATCCAGGATAATCTCCTTTACTTAAAGTCAACTGATTAAGGGCTTTAGTTACATCTGCAAAATCTCTTCTCAGCAACACCTATATTAGTGTTTGGTTGAGTAACTGGAGACTTTAGCCTAACCAAGTTGACACATCCAAAAAGCTGTCACAATTATAATCCTCAATTACTATTTTCACTCTACTCTTCTAGCTCTTTTCTGTCTTCTGTTTTCCTTTCCTCTCTCTCATTTCTTCTCTCTTCCTTTATTCTTCCCATTGAAGTCATTACTTGTATTCACAAATACTCTTGTTGTTCCCCTCTTTGGACATGTGATGAGTTTCGCTTCTTGTCCCTCTGATGGTTACACTGGATCCTGGGTCCAGTTCTGGCCAGTGAAATATGATGGTGTCACTGATGAGAAATCCTCTAGCATTATCACAGGTACAAACTATGACTTACATAGGTTGCAGTCAAGATGGGAAGATAAGCTATACAACCATAAGCTACTGACCAATAAGTCTAATTAACTTATAGTAACTCCTAGAGGGCAGCAGAGTTCAGAGAAGGGAGATATCCCAGTCAAAGTATAGGTGCAGCTTACCTGTGTAATGGAATATCACAAATAACATGGGGGCAGTGGAGGAGAGAGCAGAAAATATGAGCACTGTGAAGCACACCTAGTTTCAATTCATTTTATTGACTACTTCCATTTTTAAGCGTTCATTTCTTCGCATTTTCTGTGCACCTAACTTACTCTAGTTATTCCAAATTAAGACCCCATCCCCATAGAGACTGTAGAATAAAATAATAAGTTTATCACATATTGTGATAAGCATTAAGTAACAGATTGCTGAGATGGTGAAAACTCTTTTAACCACTTTTTGATAGGTAGTTCAAAGAAGGCCCTCTGAAATGTTGGCATGAAACTTAAATTTTGAGTAGGGGGAAGAAGTTGGCTATATGAAGGGGCAAGAGAAGAGAAGAAAAGATGTAAAGGCTGTAAAGCAGGAAAAGTCTAATGTGGAAAGCTGGTGTAATGTAGTAAGAAAGGTAAACACTGGTATAATAGGACGGGAGATATAGGCAGTGGCCAAATTTATTTAGAATCATGTAAGTCACACAAGTCAAGGTAAAGACATTTATTTTTGAAGGCAGAAGGAATCCTTGTGACTAATATAAGGAGATTCAGTCTCTGAAACTCAGTTTTCACATATTTAATATAGAAATACCTCTGTAAAATCAATGTAAAAATCAAATGAAAATACCTCTGTATAATCAGTATAAAAATTAAATGAAAATACCTCCATATAATCAATATAAAAATTAAATAGATGGAAATGCCTCTGTATAATCAATATAAAAATTAAATAAGTATGTTACAATGTAAAAATTGTAACACAGTGCTTGACCATTTAAAAGCAAAACTCATACTAGGACCTCGTTGTTTTCCTTAGTAAATATTACCCTTTTATAATTCTAGGGTAACTTAAAAGAGAAAGCTGATCTAGTTTGTGTGGGAAAATCTTAGGGCTTTTAAAAAAAAAACTATGGTTTAAAAGCATTAACTTTCATTGTCAGGTAATATCTCGGCTTATAACAAACATAGGAGAACAAAGTCCTTATGAATATTTTAACACTAAAATATTATTGTGTTTTAAGTTGCGGTAGTGCCACGTACAAAAAAAAAAAGAACCTAAATTTTTCATGTCATTTATCTCCACTAATGTTCGGTGATTTGTAAGATCCAATAAGTTCCACATTGTTTATAAAATAAGTAACCTAAATTTTTTGGGTGACTGAGGTGTATTGATCAAAGATAGGAAATGTATAAAAGGGTATAGAATGAAAGCTATATTTTAAATTACTTCAGACAATAAAAAGAAAAAAAGAGAGAAAAAATCACCATGCAAATATATGACCATTTATAATTTTCAAGGACATTGTGCTTTGGGAAAACAATATTAAAGAATGAAAGCAGACATGAAATTTGTTTTATTTTTCAGAGTTCATTTCTTTTTGTACTTTAACATAATACCTTTATAGAATATCATTATTATTTTTCAATAAGACTCTGCTACAAATCCACTGTGGAATTTGACAGCTGATATTTCAACTCTCTCAGCCCTAGATTCATTATGTGTAAAATGAGAAAGTTGGATGAAATGATCTCTAATGTCATAAAAAAATTAGGTCTCTCATTTCTTCAGTTCCCAGAGAGATATGTTCTGCTGCAGTTTAATTTGGGAAGTAATTTGACAGTCAATTCTCTTTGATGATATCTTATCATTGTTGGGGGAGTTCACATAAAAGTGGGAATCTTAAGTGATAGTAGCAAAAGCCAAAATGCACTGATTACTTCCTTCTCCTCCTTCTTTTCCTCTTTGTCTTCCTGTTCTTCCTCCTCCACATTATTTATCTTCCTTTTCCTCCTTTCCCCTTATTGTCATTGTCACCATCACGAATTACACAATTCTATCCATAAATGTTCCATTGCATAGAGAAAACTCTAGAGCTAATTCATATCCCTTAAATATACAGAAGCTAAAACAAAATGGAGGACACATTTATTATCTTTAATATATGTAGGTAGATCTAGGTCTGCCTTCACTGAGATTCAAGAAATACGTGACTGATTTACCAAGAAATGACTTCTAACAATTTCATTTAATTGCTATTCATATTCCAGGTCAGATGTAATTCCCTCTACCAAAAGCCTTTTAGAATGCCCCCAGTACCTTCCTTGTTACATGTTCCTTAGGGACCTCGCTTGAAAAGGTGAAGATCCTGTTTTTTACCTGTCATAATCACCACCACATCACCCTAATACAATTTCAAGCACAAAGTAGCTTCTCAATAAATATCTAAATGGGCAAATCTTTTACAAGTGAAAACCACCAGTTCACATACCCAGATGATTACACAGACTATGCTGTAAATATAATTGTATTTAACTAATCTTTGTAGACATGAAAATGGGTATCAATTGGAAATAAATTTTCTTTTAAACTTTTTGACTCTTTTTTAATAACACGTAACTAACGCATACAGTTGTACAAAATATTTCCTTTCTTTATATTGTTATTCTATTAACATTTTTCCTATTAATTTTTTTTTTTTGAGATGGAGTCTCACTAGGTCACCCAGGCTGGAGTGCAGTGGTGTGATCTTGGCTCACTGTAACCTCCGCACCCCCCTTCCCCAGGTTCAAGCAATTCTCCTGCCTCAGCCTCCGGAGTAGCTGGGACTACAGGCGCATGCCACCATGCCTGGCTAATTTTTGTATTTTTAGTAGAGACATGTTTCACCAGGCTGGTCTCTAACTCATGACCTCAGGTGATCCACCTGCTTCCACCTCCCAAAGTGCTGGGATTAGAGGTGTGAGCCACCACACCTGGCCTTCCTATTAATTTTTTAAAACCCTTTTGGCTAAAAACTAAGGCACGCTTACCTGTTAGCCTAAGACTACACAGAGTCAGCATCATCAATATCACACTGGCTTCCATCTCCACATATTTTCCCACTGGAAGGCCTTCAAGGGCCGTAACATGCCATGAAGTTGTCATCTCCTATGATAGCAATGCCTTCCTCTGGAACACCTTCTGAAGGACCTTAATGAGGATGTTTCACATTTAACCTCTTTTATTTTTTTATGAGTAGGAGTACACTCTAAAATAACAATAAAAGGTATAGTACAGTAAACACATTAACCAGTAACATAGCCATTTATTATCATTATGTACTGTACCTATTATGTACGGTACCTATTATGTACTGTACCTAATTGCATGTGCTATACTGTACTGTATCTAATTACATGTACCTAATTGCATGTGCTGTATTTTTATATAACTGGTAGCACAGTAGGTTTCGTTTACACCAGCATCACAACAAACACATCAGTAATACATTGCACTAAGACGTTATAAAGGCTACGACATTGATAGGTAATAAAAAATTTTCAGATCCATGTATTATCTTGTCGGAGATCATATATGTGGTCTGTCATTGACTGAAATGTCATTATGGGGCATATGGCTGTATTTATCGACTAATTAGGACTTACGTAAGTAGACATTTATTATACATGTATATATATATTTTACCTAATCTTTAACTTCTCTCCACATGAGGGGCTTGGCTGCAGAGGCATGGAAACAGATGCAAAACGGCCCTCTCTTACTTTTTCTTCAGACGTCTTAGATGCACACGGATTTTCTGAATGTAGCTGAGTTGTTTTCTGGGGATTTCTTGTCTTTAGAGACCTAGGAGTGTTCTGAAGAACCAGTCCTAACATTCTGAAGTGTAAACCTTACCCAAATATAGCTATATATTTTGTGAAGGAAAAAAATGATTTATTTCACATCATTATCCCCTACTTTCTATTTACCCATGTTAAAACAATCTCTTCAAGAAACTTCTGAGTTTTCTAAAGATTAAGGGGGTTTTACATCATAGGATCCCCAAAACACAAATAAATGTTACTTGCAAATCATACTTAAAAGTACCTTCAGTCAGTCCTTTAACGGAAATTTTCACAGGTGGTTTCCAGAATCTTCTTTCTTCTTAATAATTCTCATTTCTTCTTCTTTTATCCCCATGTTCACCCCAGAAACTCCCAAATTCTCACTTTTATTTAAAACCTTTCAGTTCTCTTTAGTATTGCCTGACATGCTTCACTTCAGAATACTTTCTTATATCCAAATCTGTCAAAGTGTACACTAAAACAAACAGCCTTCCTTTTACCAGGATCTGCCTGTTTTAGAAGGTAATGGTATCCGGCAATATATGCCTTTTCAGTTGCACTAAGCTGCTGTTACTCATCTTTGAATTGGAGACAATAACACTTACTTGTCTGTGTTCTGGCATAAATCAGATATGATCATGTTTGCCTAAAACATCGCAGGGGAGGAGATAGACAAAACCCTCAAAAACTAAGAGGATCCTGGCTATGACCGAATCACCTTGAAGATTTTCCCCTCACATAGAGTTCAGGGAATTTTAGATTACAGCCTTCGAGTCTAAAGCATCATTTTCAGGAGCTTTTTACTCCCAAATCAAGTATGGGTGATTACTTATGAGCCTGCTTCATGATATTTCTTCTCCATATGTAAAAGATAGAGGAAACCTCTGTTGTCCAGGGCCTTCTGCGTGTTTACTGATGATGGACAGCTAGTGTTTCACAGCTTCATGGTAGTTTTGACGATTGGCTCCCTAAGTCTCGTCTGAACGATGCTATACAAATATAAGATCCAAATCTACATTCTTCAGCTCTGCTTGCTGAAGTCTGGAGGGTCTATGGTCGCATTGGGTTACCTGCCCTCTAGTGAAGGTAAATAACAATCCGGATATGCCCACATCCGTGCAGAATGTGTGCTCTCTAGAAGGCTAATTCATGCCCAGTGTAGCTGAAAGGATCCCCGCTATAGAAAGCTTCCTTCACTCCAAGGCCCTCAGGCTGAGAAGCCAGCCTAACATTTTGTTTTCTTTGTCTAAGCAAAATGAAAAGCTTGCTAACTTAGGTCACACTGTGACAACTCTATTTCTGAAAGAATCTATTCATTATTCACTGAGCCAGTGTTAATGTGAGAATTTCCCAGGAGGTAGAGCAAAAAGAAGCATCAATTCTTTTCTTTCCCTGTGCAGCCTTGGATCTGGCACTAACTAGATCTGTGACTGTGGTGAAATCTCTGAACTCTTTGGGCCCCGATGTCCTCATCATTTTTAAGTAAGAACAAAATCACCCATCAAAGGAATGTGGCATAGTTGGAAACATGCTTTGTAATTTACCAAAAGTCTAGAAATGTGAAATGTATTTTGGCTTACCAAAATCTCTAAAGTAAAAATAATATGTTTCTATAGACTAAAACAGCAGATATGAGAAAAAGCAAGGTGTCTGAGGAAGAATTAAACTCTGAATTATGACTTTTAAAAAATACTATAAATTTTAAAATGTATGCTTCTACCCCAAATTAGGCACACAATATATGTTGTATTCATTACTTGATTTCTTTTTTTTTCTTTTTTTTTTTTTTTTTTTTTTTGAGACGGAGTCTCACTCTGTCACCCAGGCTGGGGTGCAGTGGCGTGATCTTGGCTCACTGCAACCTCCGCGTCCTGGATTCAATCAGTTCTCCTGCCTCAGCCTCCCGAGTAGCTGGGATTACAGGTGCACGCCACCACGCCTGGCCAATATTTTTGTATTTTTAGTAGAGACGGGGTTTCACCATATTGGCAAGGCTGGTCTCTAACTCATGATCTTGTGATCCACCTGCCTTGGCCTCCCAAAGTGCTGGGATTACAGGTGTGATCCACCGTGCCCGGCCGATTTCTATCTTAATTATCTTCTCCCCAAACCCATCCTTATGTTTTCTTTTAGATATCCATGCATGAAATATAATAACAATTTGGTGCTATTTTTGCTTATCAAATGGATGAGAACTTTAACAAGCCAAAAATGGCCAGTGTTGTGCAAAAAACATGCATTCTGAAACATGGCTGTTAGGAGTGAAAATTAATGCAACTTGCCAGCAATCAAATTTGACTCTTTGGACCTGTAAATTTTATACTCTTTGATATGGCACTTCTAGGACATTATTCAAAGGCCAGAATTGGGGTTAGTTTAAAAAGATTCAGCTAGCAGGAGAGTGATCACAACATCATACAGAATAGAATAGGGTGGGAAGGGAATGGGCGGGGCGGTGGGGTGGGGTGGGGAGAGAGAGAACCAAAATGTTGGGAATTTAATAATGGTTAAGTAAAGCAGTAGCATACAAGTTAACCAAAAATTTTGTTGAGACAATTATGTATGAGGGAGAAAATAGCAGGTGAACAGGAAACTTCTCAGGTAGTCAAGGAAAAACCTAGAAATTATGAAAAAAAGTTATTTGAAATCATTCTAATTGAAATCAGAAAGTATTATGAATTCACCTTGAGCACTGAGAGAGAGAGTGTGTAGATGGGAAACATGATGAAAATGTCTCCTTGGGTCAGAGTTACTACTTTGCAAAAAAATTAGGATGAAATTGTGTAAATTAGACAAAATTTATTATATCATGTCAGTTAGGTATGTTTTAGAAGACAATGAGTTCTAAGCCTGTAAGATACATGGTTTCAGTAACTTTAGGAAAATGTACAATACTTCCCAGAGTGGAAACTCCCCTACAGATTCGTCCCGCATTGGTGAAACACTGCACCTAACTTTACCTCATTCCCTGCACAAAACCAGCAGAAACTGGGCAGAAGAAGTCATTGACTTTCAGAGAATTCCAGCAGCTCTGAAGATTAAAATTTTGAAAAATGAATAGTAAGTGGCAACTGAAATAGTATTTTTTTCTGACAGAAGATGTGGCACATCTCAAAAGAGACTCTAATACAAGACACCAAATGGGAAAGAAAATATCAGAAGACTGCAGGTCATGATGAATGAAGGGAAAGAGTTAGGGACCAGGAGATCCCCTGTGTGGGACATCCTCCAAGGATTTAAGCAATAGACATTCTCACTTTGTGGGGTAACAACTAATAAGATAATTAGACCAGAGATTTAGTATCTTATTTCCTTCCCCTATCCTGCTGGTAGTACTATTTGAACTTTCTTTCCTATTTTTTTTTTTTTTTTTTTTTTGAGACAGAGTCTCGCTCTGTCGCCTAGGCTGGAGTACAGTGGCATGATCTCGGCTGACTGCAACCTCCGCCTCCCAGATTCTCCTGCCTCAGCCTACTGAGTAGCTGGACTTAACAGGCACCCGCCAACACGCCCAGCTTTTTTTTTTTTTTTTTTTTTTTTGGGATTTTTAGCAGAGACAGGTTTTCATCATGTTGGACAGGCTGGTCTGGAACTCCTGACCTCAAGTGATCCACCTACCTCGGCTTCCCAAAGTGCTGGGATTACAGGTGTGAGCCACTGCGCCCAGCCTGAACTTTCAATAAAAGACTGCTTTAACCATCATCAGAATCCTATATATCTTTCCGGGAAGGAGAAGAAAATAGTATTAAAAAGTAATAATTGTCTGGGTGTGGTGACTCATACCTATAATATCAGCACTTTGGGAGGCCAAGATGGTGGGATCACTTGAAGCCAGGAGTTGGAGGCTGCAGTAAGCTGTGAGTATGCCACTATACTCTAACCTAGGTTTCAGAGTGAGACCCTGTCTTAAAAAAAAAAAAAAAAAAAAGTAGAAAAAGAGAAAAAAAAAGTGGCAACCAGGACTTCCTTCATAATCCCATGATAGAGATCAGTAGCAGTGCCATTGTCAACCTAAATATATATATAACTGGTATTTCTAATTAATAACATGAGTGATTTTATTATTGTGTGCTCTCATTTCCATTTCTTACCATTTTTGCCTATATTTTTTCTAATGACCATGTACAACATTGTATTAAGAAAAAAACATGATCTATACTGATGGTCAGTTTTACTCTAGGGTTGTGTTCCCAATTAAGGTTGCAGAGAGAAAATGTAGAAGGGGAAGTCACAATACTCAGTTATAGCCAAGATTGAGGCAGGGCATGTGGAAGGATGGGGGGTACCTTACAGATGACCAGTGATATCAGTGGTGACAGCATGTTTAAAATGATTGTGTCAACAAGATATGTGAGTTACAATGGAACTTACATTCCTCAACTTTAAAACTCACACTTTTAATAAAATCTGGAATTTGCCCCAAGATATTGCCCTCACATCCTTATATTTGGTCTCTCATACACTATCTGGCAAAGAAGCATTTGGAGCCTGTGTAGTGGAAGTTTCTGCCAACCACTGGCACTGCAAGAAACAGCCAGGACTCTCCTTCCCAGGTGAGTTTTGTAGCAGAAATCTGGGAGGCCTGAGAAGAAATACTTTGTGCTCCCCATATACTTCACTTTGTCCAGACTTCACAACCTACTTTGTACCTCAAGGATACCCTGGCAGGAGGTCTGAAAAACTGGCAGATTTACCTAGATTGCCTCCCAGGGAAATGTTCCCACTTCATTTACCACGAGCACGTGGCTTCTGTCTGAATTAACCCCGCCTCTTTATTCCCATGTGGGATAGATGGGGTATGTGTATGGTCGGGGGTGGGGAGGGAGGGTACTTGGAAATGCTTAGTTCAGGCCCAGTCACAACCTTTTCCTCTATTTATCTTTACACAAGAGGACTGCTCTGGGTGAAGATGCTAACATTTAGGTGGTCTCTGCTTTTCTTCTCCCGGCCTTTGTGTAGTTGTGAGTGGTTGGAGTGAGGTGGGTTCCTTGCATAAGGAGAAGAGACAATGCTTGAGGTGATTTTCCTTTTCCTAGGGAAGGGGGTGACACGAATATGGCTATACATACCCTGTAAAATGGAAATCACACATCCTACTGGACTGCTTATATCCAAAGTAACATGGCACAGATCAACAGAACTGATTTTTCTAATAGTTTTTTGGAATGGACACTTGATAATTCTATTGTTCAAGTTTTGGATGTTTGCTTTTCAAAATTACTTTCAAGTTTGCCATATGTGTCTTTTCCATTCTGAGCCTCTTATTTCTTTTCTACTAATTGACTATATTTAAAAAACTTCTACCTGCCTGGATTGTTTTAAGGAATAGATGAAAGAATCTTTGTTAACTGCAATATAGAAGCTCACCATAGTCGCTTCAATAGACTTCTCATGGTTTGTTCCTTGGGAATTTTCTCCTGATCCCCAGATGGGCCTGAAGTTTGGTCTTTTTTTAAAGGACCACAACTCTTAATGATCTTTTATAAGAGACACATGCCATGTGGTATCTGTGACCATGTCCATGCTTTATCTTGTTTACTGTCTTCCTTACTGTTAGATTAGAAGCTCTTTGAGGATATGTGTCTGTTTTAATTCTGGCACATAGTAGACACACAGTAAATATGTTTAATAAGTAGATGAAAAGATGCATTTAGATTCAACGTGATGACTGCACTGTAATAGATGTAAGCAGAAAGTGCTCCAGGAACCCAAGGGAGGAAGAATTAACTCAGCATATGAGAATCAGAGTATTCCTGCATATCATTTTGGGTTATTTTGTTCTAGGACTCTATCACCCCGTGATTGCAAAGAAAGTGCTCTCCTTTCCTAAAGACTGATAAGAAGAAATGTGCCAGGTGGAGGGATCAGTAAAGCATCCGGAGTATATGTGGTCCCATTGTCACACTGGGCTATTTTCAGTATTCAGGAAGCTGTATTAGCTCACCTTCTGATTGGAAAAGCTGCCTCAATAATAAGAGACGTGCTGCGATACTAGATAAGGAGGGGGTGAGAAGCCTATGAATGGAGCTAAAAGTTAACACAAGCTAAAAAGCAAAAGGACGAGTAGAAAAGATAGTAGTGAAGGGCATATGTTTTGTTATTATTAGAATGAAAGTGGTAAATTATGTGCACACACACACACACACACACACACACACACACAAACCAACATGGTCAAAAAGAAGAACATTATCTTGAACATTTAATTTTAAAAGGCCTATGAAATGTAATTTTCTCACTGAAGATAGGTTAGGGAATCTCAACTTTGGTAAAAATTGGCTTGGAAGAGCATGATACTGGATAGAGCGTGGTACTTAGCAGAAAATTTCCCTTATGCTTTTGACTGGCCTTGGGAGCTTAGACTAAATCTCAGCCTGAAGGCCTGTGAGAAAAATTAAAATGAAGTAACAGAAATTAATGTTATGTTTTTTAAAAGCACGTCAAAAATCAATAGAATATTGCTTTTCAAACTGAGTGCTATATAAAGGAAGTATAATATAGGGTGGGTATAAGTGGATAGAACATTATTTTTAATATTGCGCTTATGAGAAGGTGCCTCACAAAAATCAGTCAGATTATATTAAATATTAGGGGCTCCAGCCAGAATTAGAATACTGAGGCCACATATATCCAGCAAAATTAGTCAACAGTATGAATCCATGAACCTGGTGATTTGGAAACTATTACGAAATGGAAACAGACAATGTGGGTTAAATTCCCACTGCATCATAAGCAGGAACTGTACAAAAGGGCTGCATATTGTTTGCTCTTATACTTGGATGTGATTGCAGTAAACTTAGCCAAAAATTCTTATCATATTGCAGTAACTTTTGCTCAAAAAACCAAACTTCTATATCAGCAAACATTTTTTTCTCATGTACTTAAATTTTAGGAGGAAAAAAAAGTATGTGTACTATAAAACAGGCTGTCAGAAAATTATTTAATTATAATAAAATTTGCCTAGCAAATCCAGATGCAACTTTTACCTGAAGCCAGAGTCTTACACGTTGAAGTTACTAATCAGAAGCTGAAGCATGATCACCTCAAGATTCTAAACTAGCTAATGGCTAAAATTGTTGAGTATTCTCTTAGGCAGAAAAAAATAGTGAAGAGCTGAAACAAAAAGTAGATTTGGAAACATACTAAATTAAAATTTTAAGTTAATCAGTAACTTCCCATAATATTATTTCAACTATTTTATTTTTCATATTTATAAGTTGATTTTTACAAGTATTTAATGTTAAAAGAATTTTTTCCTAATAAAGTCTGTGATTTTTTCTCAGGCTTTAGAAGTGTGGTAAAGGTGATTTTAGTGAAAAAGGACTTTTTTGTTTTAAAATGCCTAGTTAATTAGCTGAATTCGGTGAGAATAAATCTTAATTTGAAAATAAATTCAACTGAAATAGAACCCTACAATACATTTTAATTTAGGAGAGGAAGATGGCATGATATTATAAGTTTACATATGATAGAAAAAAACCCCATACAATCTTAGAGGTGAAAGTCTAAGAAATAACAGAGATTAAAAATGAGAAAAACTGAATACAAGAATATGTATAGCAACGAAACAAATTCTACCATGTGCAAGTCAAATTAAGAATCAGGATATTTATCTAATAGGAGTTTCATTGCCCAAGTATTATTTTGTTTTAAGATGAAAGACATTTTAATTCACTTAGAATCCCAGTCATCCAAGAGAACTTGCCAGCATCAGTGACTGGCCCAAGAGTTATCTGAAGTCCAGACTCGATGCTCTCTGTAGCTTGGCATCTCAAATGTAACAGCTGGCTGGGGCCTGACCATGTCCTATCTCTATCTCTATCTCTCTATCTCTATCTCTATCTCTATCTCTATCTCTGCATAGCCTATGTCTATGGCTAGCTTGGGTTTCTGCAGAGCATTACAGTCTTAGAGGAGTTAGACTTCTGAGAGCAAGTGTTCCAAGAGATCCAGGTATAAGTTGCAAGGCAACCTAAGACTAGTCTCAGAAATCATGCCTTATCTATTCCACCACACTCCATTGTTAAAAGCAAATCAGAAGACCAGTCACGATTCAAGTGAGGCAGACTATACAAGGCTATAAATATAGCATGGATGGTTCATTGGGTGAACATCTTCAGAGACAGCTGCCTCACTGCCCATCATACTTTATTGTATTAAACTGCTTTTTACAGATTACTGAAACACATCTCCTTTCATTTTACTTATAACATTGCTTTCCATTGAATTCAGTGGCTTTTCAAATGTCTATGGCTATAATACCTCATATTGGAGATATATCATTGCTCTTAGTTTCCCTTTTATTTTGGCATCTTTTGTTCATTAATTAATTAATTTATTAACCAACAAATGATTTATGGGTACCTGTTATTCTGGGATTGGAGTTACAAAGATAAATATGTGAAGACCTCTGCCCAGTATAATGTACAGAATCAACATGTTAATAAACAATTACAGTTATTGTAAGATAAAAACAATTTTGATGCTCATATTGTCAGTGATATGTAAGAAGCAGTTTGAACAAAAGGATAAGGTTTCTAGGTGATTGAATATAGAATGTGAAAGTTATATTTCGGGAGTTTGGATTTTGGAAGAGGAAAAAATGAGGGACAAAATATTCAAGGGCTGTTAGTGTGATGCTGCCCTATTTGTCTTCAGCTTCTCAGTAAAATTACTGAACTAGTGAAATGTTAAGCAGGATTCTGATGAAAGATAGCGAGAGGGCCAGATTTGCATTTATACTGACTTGAGACTCAACCAATATGGGAAGCCAGAACATTAGAACAATGAAGCTGAAAGAAGCATGAAGAAATGTGGAATCCATAAGGAGGGCTTTCGGCTGCCTCAGAACCTGGAATTGAAGTTTGGGTCAATTTTACCAAACCTTCAAGCATTAAAGACACTCTCAGTCAATCATTGGAGTACCTTGTGATGGGGGACATGGAGAGTACAAAACATAAGAAGAGAGTGCCTGAGACAACGTTGTCACTCTCCTTCAGAGGCACGTCTTATCTGTCTAGCTTATGTATATTAATGGTCTATAAAACAGTTCTGGTTTAGATTTATTTTTCAATAAAAACTGCAATATGTTTTCATAAAGCCAAATAAACCAAGTTGCTTCTAAGTATGTTTATCTAAGTGCTTCAGGGGCCATGAGTAATGCTTTTAGCTCAGACCCTTATCTGTTCTTGTGCAAGAACACCACCCCAAGGAGTGAAGGAAGGGGACAGAAAGGAAAAAGGAAAGGAGGCGAAGAGAAATGCTGATGAGAACTTTAAAAAAGAAAATACTCCCTTCCCCTCCCCAAAAACAGATTAAAATGCAGAATAGGCTGATATACCTAATTGTTCTAGTTTTGGATTTTCTACAAATCTGTTTCAAGGGGAGTCATGGCAGAATGGGCAACCAGTATCCTGGCAGTGTAACATTATTCTTCCAATCCCCAGAGTCAATGAATTTACTTTGCTAAAGTGAGAATCCCAGGAAGGTCATCATGATGCCATTTTTCTCACCTAAGAAATTTCTTTCAGCATGTATGTGTGTGGAGGCTGGGGAAAGGTAGAGTTCAGGGCTTAAATCCAACAGGTCAACCATGTTTCTGGTATTTTGGGTCTGCACAAGGACTCTCCTTTGTTTATGTGTTGATTTGCTTTGGTTTCCCTACTTTGTTCCTACTCATTAGTCCCATTTCCTCCTAAGAGACAACTACTCAAATGTTATAAGTGTGTGTGTATGCACATGCGTGTGTGTTTATCTATATGTATGTATACATATATAATGTTGGTATATGTATATAGCTTTTAATATGCACAAAAAGTATTTTGTTATATATTTCTCGCTGGTTTTTGACTCAGCACTGTATTTTTTACTTTTATTATTGTATGAACATCTGGTATCTCCAACCTCTGCATGATATTCTGCTTAAAACCCCCCCACATTTGCCTACTAGTAGTTTGCCTCTAAGTCCCTGCTACATAAGCAATGTCATGGTGAATGTATGTGTCTGTTTCCCTTAAATGATTTGTGTCTTTAAGAGTGGTAGCACTGGGCTTCAGGGTTTATGCATGTTATTTATACTAAATTTTGCCAGATCGCTTATCAGTTTGATTGCTAAAATTTACACTGCCACCATGATATAGTTTGGATCTCTGTCCCCACCCAATCTCATGTTGAATTGTAATCCTCAGTATTGGAGGTGGGGCCTGGTGGGAAGTGATTGGATCGTGCAGGTAGTTTCTAATGGTTTAGCACCATTAGAGACCATAGTGCTGTCTCATGATAGAGTTTTCACAAGATCCAGTTTTTTAAAAGTGTGTAGCACCTCCCCATTCACTCTCTCTCTCCTGATCCACCATGTGAAGATATGCCTGCTTCCCCTTCACCTTCTGCCATGATTTTAAGTTTCCTGAGACCTCCCCAGTCATGCTTGCTGTACAGCCTGTGGAACTGTGAGTCAATTAAACTTCTTTTATTCATGAATTACCCAGTCTCAGGTGGTTCTTACAGCAATGTGAGAATGAACTAATACATACCAAAGTGTGAGAGAATACTTGTCTTCCCAGATCCCTGGCAATACATGGTGGTAATCAGCATCTTAATTTTTTTCCTTTTGGACGAAGAAAAATAATATTTAACCCTCTTTTTTTTTTTATTGCTGCATCATCTTTTCCTCGGGACAGAGCCTAGAATTTAGCAGATACTTATACGTGTATATTAAACAAATACATGTTACTAAAAGGTAAAGCCCTTCAATCTGAAATAAATACTTATGTTTGGGGTATGAGCTTAGTGTGATTAAATTATTAAATTTGGTGTGTTGAAGTACTTCAATATTCTGGAAAGGTACATCTTTCTGGGCCAGCTCTTTGGAGCTTCCTGGCAGAAAGGTCAAGTTGAAGAGCGGTCAATTGCCATTTGAATCCAACATTTTATACACTTTTGACTTTCTTAACATCTTAACGTTTCTGCTAAAGGTTTATTTTCAATACTCGAAATAGCTGTGATTTAATATTAGATTTATTTGTGTGCGTAGTAGACACTTTTTTGGGTGTCTTGCTAACCTATGCCCCACCTTTCTGAGAAGTGGTTTTTCATGTTCTCAGAAGCATAGCTATCCAGAGGGTTTTCATCAGCAGCAAGTTATATTGTCCCTCTGTCCACTGCTACTTAAACCAAGTATAGACACATAATTTAATCAAAGTGTTTCAGTGATGGCCAAAAGTCTATACAATACTCAGATTTCACACTTTGAACATTAAGGGGATGGGAGGGGTCTTGCCAGCCAGAGGGAAGCCCCAGAAATTCCCTCATCTTTTAGTAGCTGACACAGACTAATGGAGGAGAAAGTGTTGACGTCTATCTTAGTAGCATGTGAGCCTTGTGGGGAACTATTTCAATCTTCTTCTAGTTAGAAGACAGAAAACGCTTCTGAGCATGTGCAGCTGAAACAATTTGGTGAGAGCAACTGTTTCTGTTGCATAGAGCTTTCCTGAAGAGTAAATGCAACGCTTATTTCTTATGAGGCTAACTTAGCATTACTGTATTTTTTTTAATTGCCACTGGATAGACTGTAAGTTTTACCATCCTGTTCATACGAAATATTAAAAATTTACTCTTACAACATCAGCCAGTCTACAACATTGTTCAAGAGTATACTGATCACCTTCTACTAATTTACCTGGTAGTCAGAGAATCACCCACAAGGAGAGCCATTAATGGTAGCATGTAAATTTGGAAAAGCCGGGCTGAAAGCACTTCATCTCACAGCTTCCTCAGAATGAATTTAATTCATTGCATTCTTCTCTAGCTGTATAGAATCTAGACATCCCAGTTGTAGCCAGTCTCTATAAAGAGTGTGACTTTGGTGGAAGACACATGAATTCAGGAGCTATAGGGCATCCAAGTTCAGCAGAAGATACGGAAGAAAGCTAGTTTTATAAAAAGGGAGCCAAAGGAGGTAAATATAAAAAGAGAAGTTATACCAGAAAGCATATGGAGAGCGGGGAGAAGAAACAACGGAAAGACACAGCCACTGCCTTAGACTCTGCATCTGTTCTTTATACATGTGGAGGCAGATACACAAACACTAACATGTACATGTTTATTTTACTACACTACTTTGTGTGAATTTTTGTTATTTGCAACCCACCCCAAAAAATATTAACTAAGATCCTTTTCTTACAATCATGTGTACAAATTGATTGCTCAGTTAATGTAATAAAAAAAGTATAGAACAGATCACACAGCAACAAAAGTTATATCCCTTATTTCTAAGACATCCTGATTCACTGTATGTGTGTACGTATACATGTATGTGTACATACAAGCTATCATTGCACAATCAATTGTATGAATTTGAGAAATATGGGTTGCTATAGTTTTAGAAGTTTTTTGTAAGCAATACAAATTTATTTCTAACAAAGCTTCTTTGACTTTCATATGAGATTTTATTAAATTTAGTTATTTGTAATCACATATGTAATTTGCATATTTACAAACCCTGAAGATACTGACATCTTTTTTGCATACCAAATATATTCCAAAAAGATTTTTTTCAAACCAAAAAGCAAGAGTTAATTAATGGTGACTTCTTGAGAAAGGCAAATGGTGAGCTGGAACAAACTTATTAAGAAAATAGCAAGGGAGTATAAGCGTCAAAAAAAGTAAGGAAAATGATAGAATATTCAGCAATATAATGGAATAGATTGGCAGAAGAAAATAAAAGCAGACATACAGAAAAAAAGATAATTTGGAAATTAAATAATTATGAGTATCAGTTGATTCAAAAACGATACGAATGATAGTTACCAGAATGTGTAAGTATACAAAGAAGAAAAAATCATTAAATAGTTATGTATTGATTTTTAGAAAGATACACAAAGAAAATTAAACTGCATTCGAACAAAATGGTTAAGAATTTTGTCATAAAGTATATGTTTCCTATTTGAGCACCCCTCTATGGGAGCTGTAGCATTCATTAGGAGAACTGAAGAGAGATATCTGCCTAGGATACCAAATTTCAATGCTATCTAAAGAAATTCATTATCTCTTAGCCTGAGGTTGGCTCAGGAATGTGTAAATTCCAGAGGAGTGTAAGACTCAGAGAAGGCAAGAGAAAGACCAAAGTCACACTGAAACTAAGTGTCAGAATGGGTTCTCGAGCCCAATTAATCTTATTTGCAAATTTGATGCTAGAAGCAAGAAGGAAAGATAGACAGGCACACAGGAAAATGTGATTCCAGGAACATACAAAGGAATATTGAGTGTTATGTGTGATAAATGACATAAATCTGTTAGCCAGATTAAAAGTTCTAGTTGTGATTTAAGTGATAAATATATCAACAAACAAACAATTTGATTGTCAAATTCCGAAGTTTGTTCTTCCCTGCATCTAAATGAAGCTTTAGTTATGAGCAATGAATATATTACATAAAGAACTCAGTATCATGAAGGAAAAATAGAGTCTAGACAACTGGCTGTGCTAGCCCTGAATGAACCAACAGAAGCATATTCTTTAGAATTCATTGGAATGCCCAACCAATTAAAAATTCTAGTTTGGGTTCACTTCTTGTCTGTTTCTAAAAGTCACAGCTACTGTATACCCAGAGAAAGCCTGTAAGTCAGAAAATGCAATGATAACAACAATCTTAAAAGCTATCACTCTGATACCTGCTCAGATATGCAGTTGGTGGGTGCCACTGAACCGAAACTATTTTGAAATTTAAATGATGCAAAGATCATTCCATGATGTCATAAAACCCAACGTTTATTGATTTGTGCTCTTCCAAAATATCACAGATCTTTTTGTGAATGTGTTTCTAAAAATAAGCTATTAATACAAATATTATGTGACAACTGGTAAGACAGATACATCTGTGGGAAATTTACCTCGAGTTCATAAATAGGTAACTTTTTAAACTATTCATAAATAGGTAACTTGCTTACTTTTCCCAACATTCCATTCAAAAAGGCTGAAATTTGAACTGAAGCCTTCCAACATGAAGTCCATCTCTTCCTAGGGTGGGTCATTGGCAATATTAGCAATATTTTTTTTTATTTAATAGACCATACTGCACATTACCTTTAACAAAGAGGGACAATTATTTTGCTGTTCCACCAACAGAAGTCTCTATATATAATTATTGAGGAAATTATTTTTTTTTAAATAATGGTAAAACATCAGGCAGTCATGGCACATTTTTCTTTTAGATTTGTATAAGTGTTAATGTTAATTTAACTCACCACATTATAAACACATATGCAGGCTTTGGGCTCAGTTTCCTTATAGAAGGCACACTTTCCCTCAGGAATGGTCCATTATACTTACAGATTAATGAACTTGTGTGTGTGTCTATGTTCATGAGGAACTGGACTATAGTTTCCTTTTCTTGTGATATCTTTTTCTGGTTTTGTACAATGAATTAGGAAGTGTTCTTTACTCCTTTGTTTTCTGAAAAAGAAGTTCAGTAGGATTTGATACTCGTTCTTATTTAAGTGTTGTGTACCGTTACTACACTCTTAGAAACTATCCCTCCATACTTCCTGCATGAAGATGATGCAGAAACCTATTTCTTACAAAAGACTGTGAGCCACCTCCAGAATCTGCCTCCACTTTCCCATCTTGCCACTACAGCAGAAACTAAGACTGTCACAACGTAATTTGTCTAGGAAATTGCTGGGTCTGCTAAAGCACCAAAAGGCACACATCCAAAGAATCTTCAGGATCTATGTGTACCATACAGTTGGACTTTGGGGAGTACAGGTGGGCCTGGACTTTGGGGGTACAGGATCAAGAGGAGCAGAACGTAAAACTTAATGTGGAAGTTTTTATTGATATGAGAACAATCAGATTTAATTCTTGGCAAAAGTCCTTTGAGATGGGAGTTTCACATTGTTAGGATGGCTCTTAAAAGTTTGGAGACAATGCACAGCTCACAGTGCATTAAGTAGAAATGTCAGAATGGTCATGACAGATGATGGAATAAATAAAAAAGTACTGAGCAGGAGAAGTGCTCAGCATCATATCTAGGCCACAATACAAGTATCTCTGCACTTGGGCCATCAATCTGGCAGAAGCTACAGGATTGAATACATCTGTAGCAGTAAAAAGCACCCTAGTAGGAAAATCACAATGCAAACGCCGATTTTTCTTGGGCAATGCTGTGCCATCTGTAGTCAAAGATTATAAAGCTTTTTTGAAAAATATCCCCCAGGATGTTAAGGTCCCCTGATATTAACATTAATGCCTGAGCAATTACTAGAACTGCCCATCAAAAGCTGGGTTCTGTCAGACTGAACATATACATCCAGAAACCAAGGTGTGAAAGCAAGAACAGTCCCATTTATCATCATTCCAATGACTTATGTAGGAAATCGTGCTTCTCATTTTTCACAAATGGCTCTTTCACTTTAAAGGCCCTGGTTCCCAAAGGAGGAATGCTTCTGCTAGGCGACACAACAAAAATCCTATTTAAAATTATTGTTTCGCCTGGGTCCTCCAAGCTCCTCATCCTAAGAGAATAGAGCCCAAGAAGAGAAGTCACCATATTAGCAAGGATAATTGACCATCATCTGGAGGCTGCTCACACAAAAAGGGAACAGAAAGGATATGTTTGACACAGAGGTAATCCATTTCAGCATCTCTTGTTACGCTCTTGGTCAGTTTTTATGGCAAAAGAATGAATGAATGCAGTAATTACAGTCTGAGAATGGCATTGTGACCAGAGGCTCATACACCTCAGGGATGAGCATCTGTGTCACACCACAAGTAAGCCACCTAGACCTGTAAAGGTGCTGACTAAGAGGGAGATGAACCTGAAATTGATGAAAAAGGAAGGAGATAATGAACATCATGAAGCCAGCTTCAGTGGGACAAGGAAATTTAAGTAGAAAAAAAGAGCTCCAGTTTGCCCTACTAACTTGGTTTTATTTATTTTTCCCCATCAAGATGCCCACCAGAATCCTGGAGGAGCCGCTCCAGAAGTTACTCAAAGAAGTCAATCTGGATGGCGCAAGGGGTAGACTATAGTGGACCCTGTGCTTCATTTCCCAGGTTCAGCCTGCAAGATTAAAGGATTCATTCCCCCAGTTGCTGGGAGTGCAGCCGAATGATAGCCCTCTTATGTCAGCTCTCTCTGAAAGTTGCCCTGGCTTAAAAAGAGCTACCTTATAAACATCACATGCATTTCCACAGGCAGCCTGCATCTCATGATGGCTTGATGTAGGAATGTAAAACACCACTCCAGACCCCATCTCAGGAGGATCAACAATAGCAATTCTATCTTCACAGTTCTCTCTGGGTTTGGCTGAGGCCTTCAGAGTGACTGTATCATTGCCCAACTTCCCTCTCAGCCCAGATATGCTTCCCTTCCCCCGGTTTAATCCCAACAGCACTCTCAGTAAGCTTCCTGCATGCTAATATCCGTCTCAGAGTCTGCTTCCCCAAGAACAAAATCTTCCATAGTAGCTAATTCTAAATCAATCACTCAATCGATCAATGTTCAAATGTTATTTTAAAAACATATAAAAATCCCCATCCTACTGGGAAATGCCAGCTTTGAAATAACCATAACAAAAGATCCCCTATTTCAAAAAATCTCTGTAAAAATGTTACAGGTTTTTCTTTATGGAACTACTTCAAAGACTCCTCTTAACATTTTTTCATCTTTTAAAATCAATTGTCGATATCTACATAAAACAGAAAAAGAAGGGTGGGAGATGAAATAAAAATTTATTTAAATGAATGCTAACTGTGCTCTAGGTGATATATTATCACATTTAATTTTCCTCACAGGTGCACTAGATAGACATTCAACCCATATATTTCTTCCTTCTTTATGTATGTGTCTCTCAGAAGTGGCTACACTGTGAAGTGAAAGAAGGTTAATCTTCAGATCCGTAAATTATATGCACTCTTTCCAAGATCCTTCAAGGGACCATAGCACTGTGTGTGGCTGATTGGACATGTACATTTTACAAAAGTATAGTTTTTAAAAATTAATTTCCTAAAGGAGAGACTTACAAATTAAATAAGCTTCAGACTTCGCAAAACCTGGATCTGCCTCTGGTACTGTTTGTTGCTTTGGGTTTCCTCGTATTGGCCCTATGTTCAGTCCAAATTGGGCATGGGCTTTAGTGAGAGCCAGCATTAATTTTACTCCGTTTATTTTTCCTGTAATTCGATCAAAGTCTTGAGTGAAAGCTGAGTTTCTTTCATTGGGTTTGGATGGCTGTTCCTCTAATACTTTCATTATTTCTCAGAACAGAAATACTGGGCCTTCTTGTTATCAGCATTTCCAGGTTTTCAGCCTCAACTTTTTTAGCCTCATCACCATGCTGGAAGCAGGTTTGATAGAATATAGAAAAAATTGGCCTGCACACCAAAGAAATGTTGCTAATAACTTCCCACTGACCTGAGGGGTGTGGGAGCCAGCCTTGGAAGTGATTCTCTCTGAGTATTGGTCATACTCCACATGAGAAACCATAGCTTTAAGGCAAATTTTTCTTCCAATGCTGTTTGTTCTTGGAAGCTTTACTTTCTGGTCCAGCGATTTCCCCTGTTCCTTGCCACTGGGATATGCAGTCACTTATACTTAAAAGTGCAGCTTTGATTGTAATGGTAATATAATAAAAGCTGTTTTGAAGTCTGTAATTAAGACACATAGATTTTTATGTTACCAAAATTTTAAAAAATAGTAATTCACATCGCATTCTTTTAAAGCAGTTATACATTTGGAACAGTCTTCCTGGTATGGTACAAGATATGATGATGAGTATAATGAAGACTGTTGTCAAATTTGTAAGATAAAAATAACATTTTTCCTTAAAAAGAAAGTTTTTGATTATGTAGGTTTTGAAACATGATGTAGAATAGCTGGACTGACATTTTCTCATAGTTTTCAAAGTGTTCATTTTCAAAGCAAATGAATATGGTTAAAACAACTTGTTTTAAAACTAATATTCTTTTTTAGGGGGAGAAATTTGGGGAACACTATGGTCTGAGTTCTTAATGACAGGTCCTGCTCATCACCAGACCCCCTTCCAGTTTTCACAAGATGCTATAATCATTTCGCACTGAGGTCAGGCGTATCTCCACCATTTTTACCTGCAGCTAATAGTTATAAAGCAATCTTAGACAAAATATATCATGGTCTCCTAATCTGGCATCCACCAACCCTTAGTCCAAGAACAGACATCAAGGTCTCAGTAAAACCGTTCAAATTAAATCTGAAACCATCTATATCTATGCATTATCCTTAAGTGTCTGTGAACCAGTTAATAACCTATAAAAAATAATCTATGAAAATATTAATTCAATTCTCAAGCAATATGGAGATAACTCGTTAACTCTTTCCAGAGACCATAATGCTTTGGTGTTGATGTTGAAATTCAGACATAGTTTATTGGTTCAGAGAAAAATAATAAGTGTGTTTTTCTCTCTTAATCATATTTTAGTCAAAATTTTAAAATGGATTATAATCACTATTTCCCACAGAAATGGCTGATTTCAAAGGTTATGCCCCTGTGAGGTGGGTAGAAACATGGTCTCTCAACAGGGAATACGTTTTTCAACACTAATTTATCCCTTTAATCCACTCTAAATCAGGGAGTCTTAACTTTTTGTTTTTAGACTTTAGAAGGCATAAGGTATGTAGAAAGATGAGTGTGGCAAGGGTTAGGAAAACACACAATAAGAGTGAATATCACTGGAAAATACATTTTCTGTCTTGAGGCTACACAGTCTTTATTACAATAACTACAGAAGCAAGCATTATGTTTGTACAGGGTCACTCTATGATCTTATCCCTATACTCCAACCCCAATAATATTTTAAGGACAAGAAATCCAAACAATTATCAAGACAAAACAAATTGCATGATGGAACCATGGAAAATGAATATATGTGAGAAAGCAAAAACACAACACACTCTTCTTGGTCAAATTAGAGAAAAGTGGGTTCATTCAGTGGGATAAGCCTGTAGACTGAGACTAAATATTTGTAAGATATCCATTCACTCCAAGTTAATTTATAAATGTAATATAATCCTATTTAAAATTCCAATGGGGTATTTGAGCTAAATGTTGCTGAATGGTATTCTAATTACTTTTAATTCAATAAAGGTAAAATAACATGATACAGGTAAAAGGTAAGGGAAGGTAAAATAACACGATACAATAGTGTATCGTGTTATTTTCCCTGAGATAAGGCTTCAAATATACCCTACCAGCTTTCTTTTTTTTAAGTACACCATCTTTATGATTTACTGAGTACTGTTCACAGGTTGTATTTTTTTATGTAAAGCTTCAGGTAGTTTCTCCCAAATGGAAGTAATTGTTCTTCTATTTTTTGACCTCTTGGGAAATCTATCTGTGCCTTTCTTTCTGCATGCACTTCTTCCTATCAAGGTGATATTTCTGTGCATTTTACTTTCCAACTCTACTAAAAAGTCTATAATGTTAATGTCTCTATCTGGCTGAGAGAGATTCTAATGAAGCTTTTATCATCTGTTCTCATCTGTTCCAAGTGCACTCCCGTCTCCTGGCATTTGCTTTTCTTGAAGATTGTCCTTCTGCAGTTCGCTTCCTGAAGTCCAGCTCTGCAAGAGACCTCCTGTTAGAACTTGTGCTTTCATCAAGAGCATAGAAGTCTTCCAAAAGCCGGTCCCCACAGAATGCTTTTCAGTTTCCTTAAAATGCCAAAAGGCAGAGGTGTGGTTTTAGAACATTCCCCCAGCTCCCCTGCCTCGCAAAACTCTGCTCTTTCCCGTTAAAGAGCTGGGTGTTCCAAGCAGGCAAAGCTTCCCCCACCCCACCCGCTGGTCACAGTGGGACGGGCATGTAGAAATCTTGGATGTTATGCTTTGTGTCTCGCAGGGAGACAAGCCCAAATAATATCAATTTCCAGCAAGTCTCCTACTGCCATGAGGAAGCAGAGACTGGCAACTTTTTGCTTCTCCCAGATGAAGCCAGAAATGTGTGTAGAGTGAGATGTCCCAGGGGGTGCTCAGTGGGCTGGTGTGCACTCGGTGTGGTGAAGAACAACATGTGCCCAGGCCTTGGTGATGACTTCCTCCTCCCTGTGATGTTCTCATTTCATCAACTCCATTCTTCTGTGGCCTCCCGCGTTTGCTGGGCAATTACGCACAAGTGAATGCATCTAGGAGCTACTGGTATAGAGAGGAAAATGATCCTAAAAGCTGCTGATTTCGCCAGGAAGGAAACTTAGCTACATTTTTAAAAGTTCACATATTCAAAATTGAATGTAAAAATTAAATTTTGTGAGTTTCTTAGAATTGAAATTGAAACAGAAAAGTATAATGGCAAATTAAGTTCAAATGAGTTAGTCAACTAATACATTAATTCCTTTGTTCATTTAGTTAAGAAATATTTTTTGAGCCGACTCCATGTATAGGGTTACAGAGACCTCCTTATCTTATCTGTTGCAATATTTTGTAAGACAATGTCTGAGCCCTGGTGATATGTAATTCATTATTATAGCTGGCTTTTTCTGTCTTACGTCAATATACAACCAATGCCACCATTTAAACTGAGAAATAGGATCATAAGTGAGGCTTAACGTTTTCTCTGGTATTGTGAGACTTTCCTCATGTTGTTCAGTTTAATGTATTTGTAGTGTGTCACTGAACTAAAAAAACCATACACACATTTTCTCAATAAATATTAACATAGTCTACCATGATATCTAGGAGATGAGATCAATTTTTACATGTTACTCAGGCCAACTACTTTAAAATTGTGTTTAATATCTAAGTCTCCCCACAAAAATGATATCACATTAAATACCATTATTTATACATTGATTCTGGGGACTAAAGCCAGGTTCATTTATTTCTTATCATCTTCCAATTCATGCAACTTCATCCATCTATTACCTACATTACCCTGGATTCTTCACTAAGTGGTACGAGAGTTCCCTGAGGGTTTCTCATCAGTTTCATACCTTTGAGTCTACAAAGAAGTATAATAATGACTATAAAATCATACCAATTGCAGCATAACTCTAAAACATATTAAATGGAAGGGAGAAATGACACCAATATCAGCAGTGATAAAATTAACATTAACCAAATTTATCATTGTTGTTTGTTTTCAGACTAAGACTACATTGAATACTTTATTGTAGCATTATATTCAATCTTCATCATAATCTCTGTATTATGCAGGCATCATTATTATCACTATTTTAAAGTTAAGAAAATTGGGGATTGGAGATTTTGAGTAACTTCCCCATGGTTACACATCTAGTGTCAAAGATAAAATTTGAATCTATCTGATTACATCTAACTCTGAAGCAATAATATTACATTGTATGTTGTATTGACTTCTCTATCCAGTGAGTCTCTTTGTTAAACTCTTCAATTTCCATAAAAGGATGTCAGCACTCCCAAATGTATATGATCAAATATAAAAATGTACTGTAATTCAAAGATAAAAAATTACTAGAATATCAAACTAAGATAGGGATATAAAGTTCAGCTATTACTAAACCTTTTTAAGAAAAGACAAAAGACTTTATTTTTATTTATTTATTTGTTATTTGGAGACAGAGATTCGCTTGTCACCTAGGCTAGAGTGCAATGGTGCGATCTCGGCTCACTGCAACCCCTGCTTCCCAGGTTCAAGCGATTCTCCTGCCTCAGCCTCCAGAGTAGCTGGGATTACAGGCATGTGCCACCACACCTGGCTAATTTTTGTATTATTAGTAGAGACGGGGTTTCACTCTGTTGGCCAGCCTGGTCTCGAGCTCCTGACCTCAGGTGATCCACCCACCTTGGCCTCCCTAAGTGCTGGGATTACAGGTGTGAGTCACCACATCTGGCCGAAAGACTATTTTTTTGGAGGCTCATTTGAAAAACATGCAGTCTATTCATTGTTTTATCTTTTCTACCATTTAACTGTGTATTAAGCAAGACTAGCCAAAATTTAAGACTGCAATAAAACAGAGGTTTTGCACCTAAACACTTTGGAGAAAATCTATCTTTAACTAAAATCGTACATAAAGAGAGACAGTTGAGTTGACTTTTATGTGTAGTTTTGATTTTGATTATGCTATAAATATGCTGAATTTGAAGCTAGGATATAGTATGCATGTGAAAATTTCCAAGAGGTCTTTGAGTTATGTATTTTGAAATTAGAGTAAGAAGCTCAGAGTTGAGGTTCAGGATTTGATAGGATTTGTATGGACGTGACAATTAAAGCTATCAAGGTAGAGCTTTCAGGGAAAATGAGAGAACAAAAAGCTAAGCAATATATAATATATCCAAAACTCCTTTGCCTGAGATTGGAAAGGAAGTAGAGAAATGAAAGACTCCTTCCTGCTGCAGTTTCTGTTGACAAGCAATAGCATGAAATATGAGTGTTTAGAAACAGCTTAGTCATCAGATTTGGTTTTCTCATGGCTAGGCCACAGGTGGGAATGGATGTAAATGGTATTTATAGTGGTGAAAAGTTGCAAGGACAGAAGCCACATCCTGACCTCTGAGTCATATCATTAAGGAAGTGCTCTGGATGCAATAGTAAGGCAATGTCCTTCCTGACTTGCACTCCACCAACCCCTCAGATACTTTTGTAAGAAACTAATTCCCAGTATTCAATCCCATTCTTCTTGAATTATGTAGAGTGATTTCTGTTTATGCACTGGACTTTTACTGACACGGTGGTCACCAGGATCACGTTTAAAAAATGTGAATTTAAGAAAATAAAAGTTAACAAATTTCCACTGATTCTAAAAATTATGAGTTACCTAAGTGTTATTGATAATATAGCTTTGGTAGAATGGTGAGAATGCATATAATAATGATGGTGATAATGAGCATCTACTGCAGAAAAGCACTCTTTTATTATTTATTTTATTTTACTTTTTTGAGACAAGATCTCACTCTCTCTGAGTACAGTGGCGCTATAATGGCCCAATGCAGCCTCAACCTCCCAGGCTCAAGGGATCCTCCTGCCTCAGCCTCCCAAGTAGCCGGGACTTCAGGCATGTACCCCCACGCCTAGCTGATTTTGGATTTTTGGTAGAGCTGGGGTCTCACTATGTTGCCCAGGCTGGTTTTGAACTCCTGGACACAAGTGATCCTCCTACTTTGGCATCCCAAAGTGCTGGAAGTGCACTATATATGCATTATATTCCTGTTTCACAGGTGGAAAAACAATGTCAATGATTCAGTGCCTGATCTCACGCAAGTATGAAGAGCTGAGGCTGTAATGGAAAATCCAGCAATCTGGCACCAGAATTTGTGTTTTTAATCACTATGCTATCCTGCCTCCAAATTCCTGTACACAGCATGTAAAAGAATAAAATAAATCATGAGAAAGCAAAAGATGAGAATAAACACAAGAGTTTGTATAATGACAGTAAAAGAAATAGAAACGTAAGCCATAGTGAGGGGAGATGTAGAATAGTAACTTTTTAAAAATTTAATTGTTACTGGCCCAGCGCGGTGGCTCACGCCTGTAATCCCAAGACTTTGGAAGGTGGGAGCGGGCAGATCATGAGGTCAAGAGATCGAGACCATCCTGGCCAACATGGTGAAACACCATCTCTACTAAAAATACAAAAATTAGCTGGGTGTGGTGGCACACACTTATAATCCCAGCTACTCAGGAGGCTGAGTCAGGAGAATCACTTGAACCCAGGAGGGCGGAGGTTGCAGTGAACCAAGATTGCACCATTGTACTCCAGCCTGGTGACAGAGTGAGACTCTGTCTCAAAAAAAAAAAAAAAAAAAAATTGTTATTGTCATTTATTCAGCATATTTGAAGGTATTGTGTGACAAGGCAGTGCAATGGGAAGGATTGAAGCAAGAGAAGAGAGAAAAATACTGGATCCATAACAGAAAAAGGGAGCAGCCTGTGGGAACCAGGGCTTATTGTTATGGCAGAGAAATGGTAACTCCTCTCAGAGTGGATAAAAACATGAATAATATGAGTGATTAATGGGAAGATAGACATATATCAAACACTGAGGACAAAAGACAAATAATTCATCCTTAATGGACTCAAGTAAGAGGCTGCTGAAACTTACCTTATTTATTCTTGTGAAAATCCAAAATATCCCAGTCACTTTCTTGCCTCAGTAGGCAGAGTATAGGAAATAACAGTGATCCTTTGTTGAATGATTGTGGATATATTACAGTGACTTGTGGGAGGAAGGGTCACAGTTACGAACTTAAATTTCTTCATACATTTCTGCAGCCACTGAATTTAAAGCCTTAGGAAATTGAATTAAAGGCGTGCAGCAATCAGGGTAGCCCAGGAGGTTTACTTTCAAGTACATTTGCCTGCTTTTTGTATTGCCATTCTTCTTTGGTGGGTAAATGGATAACAGGAGAAACCACTTTCTCCCAGACATTTGCTTAATAGAAGTTTCCAATTCAACTTTTGTTGATAAAGGTTTTAGGAGAAGTAAAATTGCAGACAACTGAAATGCTTTGCCAAGATCACCCAGTCGGACTGTGATCAGGTATTCATATAGAATATCCCTATTTATTTTCAGATGCCTAAGCAAGAGAGTACTGGTAGAAAGGTAAAAAAAAATAATAATAATTTTCTAAATGTCTTCATTGTGTGGTCAGCGTATGTACATATTTTTTTATTCGTGACATTGAATACCTGCTATGTGCAAGGTCTGCTCTAGGCAGTTGGAATGCAGTGGGGATTCTAAGCTTGTCTTGAAAAATTACCAACATTGATGTGGTGATGATGTCAGTAGTTACACTTAAAGGCAATGATTGTGTAATGCCAGACATCAATAATTTAAGCATTAGATTCAGCCAACACAGTTTTGTAAGACTTATACATTTACCTCCTCATTTCAATTTAAATATCCCAGTCAGAAATTTGAAGCTGATGTAACATTGTCTGGCAGGTAGGACTGCCTTTAAATTCATATTTCGTAAGAGTACCAATAGCTGATTCAAATTATTTGCAGTGTCCTTTTGGGACAAGTCATACCAGAGCAGAAAGAAGAGTTTGAAGGTCAGTAGAACCCAGAGCACCAACTTAAGATAACAAATTAAAGCAAACCCATGATGGTTTAAGGGGAAAATGTGCATAAGAAAAGAGAAAAGACCAGTAATACTCACAGGTATTGCATAGCAATATTTTATGCTGCACATGGGCTGGTATGCAGTCTTAACACAGATTCATATAGGGTGGCAAATCAATGACTGCTTAAATTTATTGATCTCTTCTCTTCCCTACCCAGAATATTTTCAAAGAATGTGTCATTTATATTTCCATCAGCAGGTAATTTTTCTAGAGCAGCATTTGCTGAGTGTAGTCTGAAAATCACCAGCA
This sequence comes from Pongo abelii, assembly GCF_028885655.2. Lineage (NCBI taxonomy): Eukaryota > Metazoa > Chordata > Mammalia > Primates > Hominidae > Pongo > Pongo abelii. Next base: position 138,419,852 of record NC_071992.2, on the reverse strand, counting down.
CTGGAAACATGTAGGTGTTTAAAAACAAACAAAAAAAACCTGCTTTTTTTTTTTTTGAGATGGAGTCTTGCTGTGTCGCCCAGGCTGGAGTGCAGTGGCGCCATCTCGGCTCACTGCAGCCTCCACCTCCCGGGATCAAGCAATTCTCCTGCCTCAGCCTCCCGAGTAGGTGGGATTACAGGCTCCTGCCACCATGCCCAGCTAATTTTTGTATTTTTTTTTAGTAGAGATGGGGTTTCACCATGTTGGTCAGGCTGATCTCAAACTCCTGACCCCGTGATCTGCCCACTTCGGCCTCCCAAAGTGCTGGGATTACAGGCGTGAGCCACCGTGCCTGGCCTGAGAAACTGCATTTTAACCAGAAAATTTGAAGAATCATTGGAATTTTTAACTTAGACATACAAAATATACGGTCACCAAGAAAGGTTTTATAAAACCTTATGCAAATTTTGTGTTTGTGAATATTTCTAATTTTTAGAAAAAAAAAGAGTTATACATTCCTTCTTTTTTAAGTTGTATCTTTTTTAAAATTAGTAACATTTTTAATGGACAAATCATAATTGTATACATTTATGGGGTACAATGTGATGTCTTAATATACGTATACATTGTGGAATGATTAAATCAAGCCAGTTACCATATCTGTCACCTAGCTTACCTATCATATTTTATGATGAGACATTTGG